>NW_009723760.1:30059-58477 GCF_000703405.1 Apaloderma vittatum | reverse complement strand
GGAAAGAGAACTTGTTTTAAAAAACAAAAAATAAAAAATCCTTCTACTGAGCTACTGGGGAAAGGAAAAATTATATAGTGTGACGATTAAGGTATGTTCTTTTCTCCACCCACATGAGCAAGTAATCTCATGCTGGGGCACAGTACAGTCTCATCTTTATAAGGAGTGTGACAGTCTCCTGTGTTGTGATAAATCCTCTCTCCTGGGGATGGATTTTTACTTCATGTAGGTATGAGGGCGACCTGCGAAGGAGGAATCTGCAGGAGTTTCCTTTCCTCTTTCATGTCCTCAGTCCGTTCATGGTATTTTGAGGAAGATTTTAAAGAGCTATTTCTTTTTTTTCCTTCTTCTTCTCACTGCAGAACCTGTGCAGTAGTTACTGGGTTTAATCAGTATTAATCCTGTGCTATAGGCAGGTTGAATTGTGCTTGGGTAGCTTTTGAAAGGATAGATAGCCTCCCTTCTCTAGTGTCTTTGGCTGTAGTGTCTCTAGAGAAAGCTCCTGCCAGAGTCCTTGTTTCGATTTCTTTAGAAACAATAAGGGGAAGCTAACTTCAACTTCACTCCTAGTTTCTAGAGGTAATTTTAGTTATAGTCATATATATTACATAAAGTATAGAACAAAGTTCTTCAGCAGCTGACTGCTGATTCCTGTCGAATTGTTGCCAAAATTATATGGTGTTGATCATCCTGAAAATTTCAGATGCATCTCCTTCCATATCTTTTTCCCCTCCTGGCACCCCTCCATTTTTTTTAACCACTCTCCATTCTAATAATGCATCTTATCCCAGCTAAAGACACTGATTTTAGTATGCACCAGAAGTCAAAATGGCACACGTCTGGTAGGGAGAATTTAATGCAGAAGTCCAGAAGTTAACTGTTTGAGCCTGCCATGCTGCTATGTAAGAAAAACTTTCAAAACCAGCCTGTCAGCAGGGTTATCTGCCCTTCACAACATCCAGTCTGTCAGTAGGTGGGCTGTTCTGTCTCTGGTGTTAGGACACTCGGCGTGGCTGGCTGGTCTCGTGGCGTTGCTGCCTGGGTGTGCTAGTTCAGCTGGAGGCCTCCGTTGGCTTGCATGCAGTAAAACCACCAGGTCTGTTCCACAGATGAGCTTTGGAAACTTAACAGCTGCAGTGCACTTTAGCAAGAGCCATTAGCCAGTGTGTACATGGAATACAGCCCTCGTGGAAAGCATAAGAACACAAATATGTTGCACTCGGGTGGATGGCTGGAGCTAAGCGATTGTATTTTTTTCTGCAGTGGTTTGAGTGAAATGATGGATGTGTCCCTTGGGATTAATCGAGACCTCCCTGCCTGCCTTCAGCCCAGGTTCAGGACTTCTCAGCACAGCAGCAGAACTGAATTTTGCTACTGTGGATGAGACAGGAATGGGTCTGCCCCTGCTAGAAGGAGGAGAGGTGAACGGGGCAGGGGTGGCACAGAGTCAGATTCCTTGGGTCTCTTTGTAGATGTTCGTTCCCTGTCTGAAACTAGCCAGGTTAGCTCTGGAGTGCTTTGCGGTAGCACCTGGTGCCTTTTTTTCACTGTTGTTTTCTTTCCTAGATGGCTACATATACTTATCCTGCCAAAGGAAGAGGTGTGGGGTGGTTGGTCTTGTTTTCTGTGGTGTAAACTAAGGGGGAAGCAGAGCCTAGGACTTTTGCTGTCTCTGGAGATGTACCATTCAAGATAAGTGCCTGCCATGTCCATGTGTAGCAGCAGTCTTGACTTCTCAATACATATATAAATGGATCCTGTGTATGAGAGAGAAAATAGCTCTTTGGCAATGAGTTCTTCTGAAAGACAGGATGTGATAACTGTCCCTGATTCTGTCTTTCCCATGTGCTTCTGCCACATTCGTCATTGGGATGTGTTAATACCAGGAGAGACAAATCTGATTCAAACAAAACTCCCAGTGGCCCATTACAAATCGCAGCACTGTGATCTCGCTGCTGAAAAAAGTGACAGTACAGGAGGATTGCTTGGAGTGGGTGTGGGGGATTAAAGACAGTGAGCCTTGATCACTGCTTGTGCCTTGGATAGGGCAGCTCCAGGGCAGTGGTGGGAAATACCTTCCCTTAGATAACACCTGTTAGGGATAGCTGTGTATCTTTAGTCCCCAGAGGTAGTTGGAGTTGGCTCAGTGGAGAAGACCATTGCTGTTCTCTCATTGTTCTTTACAGGGAGTAGAGACAGGCAGAAATGGCTACAATGGTGTAGTGGTACTTGAGACATCTTTTAGCATCAGTCTTTTTGGCAGTAGGTGCAGCTGCCTTTTAGGATTTTTGTTGCTCTCTTACATTATTATTTTTTTTTTTTTAATCGCAGCAGGAAAACATAGTTTTGAAACACATTCATCACAGTGTAAAATAACAGCAAACCCACAATCAAAATGCCAGGCTGGAATTTGACTTGTGGAGTGTTTGACTCCTTGCTCTATTTGTCTGAAGTGACTTGTTCCTCCTGCGTAAAAGACTTAAAATTGTGCTTCTTTTCTCTAACTTTCTCTGCCCAAAGGAGAAGTGTGCCCTATTATTAAATGTGTGTAATGCTTAGTATGTTAGTTCCAACTCCTTAGCCGAGACTTCTACAGGGTTTTTGTAGCACAAATAGTAGGGCCACGGTACTGACCCTATTCATGTGGCACCTACAAATTATGAAGTTTGCAGATGTGGGGCAAAATTTTTTTATTTTTTTTTGCTTGCTTCAGACTTTCCCAATCAGTGGAAGAATTCTTCTGGAGTTAAGTTGTTTCTAACATTTTGCCATCAATGAATAATAAGGTTTTTAGAATGTGACAGGCCCTGTTCTTTAAAATGATGTATAATTGCTAGTACTGAAGTGCAGCCCAGAGTGAGACAACAGCAACTACACCCAGAAGTACCATCTCAGATAAGCAGGTTGTCTTGGAATATACCCAAGCCATTGACATGGTCACTAGGGCTCACTTCAAAGATTACTTTATTTTCTGAGGCAGGGTGGGATTTTTTTGGTGTGCAGCGGGTCATCACAAGTAGGTGATCAGAAAAGACTGAGTTCTTTCACCAGTAGATTACACTGTTCATGGAGTGGGGGCAAGAATGAGAACAACTACCTATGGTAACACAAACATATATATACACATATTTACATATATATATATATATCTGTGCGCACACACACACATATATATATGAAGATATATTTATAAAGACATATATATATATCTTTCTGATGGCAGCCCTCCAGGGAGCTGTAGGCTTCCAGAGATTGCTGTCTTCAGAGCCACTGTGATTATCTAACCACCAGTGCAGAAGGCCATGCTGTGACCTCACTGAATTGCCTTAGATGGGAATGTCAATATACAGAATTAACTACTGACCTCTAGTCCTGAGCTATTTTAGGTAACCAGTTGGGCTATACAGGGTAACTCACTAGGATGTAGCACCAAGGGCTTGTCAACGGAGGTGATATTGCTCCATGAGAAGGGCATGAAAATCCACAGAGATTCAGTAAGTGGTTCTGGGCTTAGATGGGTCGAATTGAGGCTCTTACTGCTTAGGCTGCCTATCATGTAACCAATATGGCAGAAACCTCCTATGATAAGGAGTGCTTTGGAACCTGTTACTCCTGTCTCCATCCTAAGTAGCCAGTTCAACCAAAGGTGCTGCTGTTGAGGTACTAAGGATGCCAGAAGCTACGGACTGGTGAAGGCTTTGATTGCTTGTTTTCCCAGCCTCCTCAGAGCTGAGCCTTGCATGGGAGCAATGCCAGAGCTCCAAGCTAGCTGAATCTGCCTCTCTGCTGCATCAACCCATCATGTTGTCTCTTCTTTGCCCTGTTCTGGTCTAAGGCTGCCAAGTGTTTCTTCTTTTCTGGGGCACCTCTCTGCCTCATGCTGCTGTATCTGAGTCAGTAAACCCCGGTGAGCTATATGGACTGGCCAGCGCCAGCTGCATGCACCTCTGCTTCTAGAACTGGCAGAATTCACTTTTTGAGCTTTTGGCAGCAGGTTGAATTTTACTGTGCTCTTCTCTTGTCAATGAGTTCTGTCTCACCATTAGAGGCTTTAACTCATTGCTGTAACTGACTGATGTTCTTCCAGCAGCTGAAGCTTAGGGAAGTGACTTGCTTCAGTTTGCTATCCTAATCTGATTTGTACTGCTGTTGTGTAAATGGTTTCATGAGCAAAAAGCGTGGGAGCAAAAGAAGATAGACTGAGGGACTAGCAGTATGGCTTTTGGTGGTAGCCACAGCTTACGTTAGCTTAAACCAAGGGTGGAGCATAAATTCCTCCAGTGGTTTGTTGTTCTACTTTGTGGTGCCTTTCCAAATGTGTTGACTTCTGTCCATATTTTGGTTGCATTTGCATTGTGTATGAAGATAGAGCAAAGGACCTTCTGTTTAGAGGCAGGAAGACAGGAGGAAAAGGAAATGTGCCTCAGATGTAAGGCTTTTGCAAGCTGTCCTGAACAGTGCTGGCATCTAGAAATAGAATAGTAAGTTTCAAATGCAAATGAAATTCCGTAATTTCTTGTTTGTCCCAGCCTTTTGATTTCTCAAGTGGCAAGACTTTGACACTGTCTTGGTGCCAGGCAATTGGATCAAGAAATCAGTAATATGATTTTGAAAGGGAAATTTTGGATCATTGAATCTAGACATCTGCTGTTAAACTGTGGCATCATTTATACCGCTATCTTTTTTCTTTTTTTTTTCTTTTTTTTAAAAGCTTCATTGTCAAAGTAGAGGAGCCAGAGAGATTAGATTCATTCTAAGCAGGTTATCTTATGTGATTTGCTCATAACATAAAACCAGAGACAGATTTATTAATTGATTTGTGACTTCTGTTTCAACAATATATGGCTGTGTTTCCATGGCAGAATGCAACGTGCTTTACTGGTTCAATATTTTTTCAACGTGTTTTACTGGTTCAATATTTTGTTTTTAGAAGATTGCTAAATATGTCTTTTTAAATAATTCATTATTTAAGTCTTATTAATTTTTATTTGCATAATTATAGAAGCAGATTATAGTGTGTCAGGTTTTTACTATCTTGCTAGTCTTTAAAAAAAAATACTGCACAAACTCTTCTTAAAAGATAGCATTTGAAGTCAGAGATGTACCTGCTTTTAGGAGAAGTTAAGCATCAATTAGAGAGCAAATTTCCAAGCAATACCTGAATTCACCTCACTGTATGATCACCATCCTATCTCATTAGCATGTGAGAGTGGTGTAAAACATAAAGAACCTTAATTTCCAGGATAAAGCCAATAACTAATCTTTAAGTCTAATTTGTTTTGTCACAATTACAGTTCAGTTTGCTCTCTGGCCCAAGGTTATTCTCTTGGTTTTTATTCTGTACACGTACCTGGCTAGGAAATAAGTTAAAGTGTCTCGCTACGGATCAAGAGGTATGCGTTTGAGTCTCACTCTCGACTCTTGCAGACTCAGCTGTAAAAGAATACCTGTTTTTTTCAGGCTTGGTGCACCTGACACATTGCAATGTGAGGACAGATACATTACTCTCTCTAGTGCTGTTAGCTAGAGAAACACCACCTTAACAGAAGAGTCCTGTAACATGGAAGATGACAGTTGTATCTGTATTTATAGCATAGCACGTGTATCCTAGTATACCCATCTTCTCTCACAAAGAAGAGTATATTGTGTGACGAAGAACAATGCTTTTGCTACGAGAGTGTACAAGCCTGCAGCAGCCTTGTTTAAATATGCCATAGGGGCTTTAAATTAAGTATAGAATTGAAGAGTCCTGAGCCAGATACAGTGCGTGTTGTGCCATGACCAGCATTTATCAAAGCAGTGATGACTTCTCAAGCTCAAGTACAGGGCTGGGCACAGCCTGTTTCTGTGGGAACACACCTTCTGTGACCTGAGGTCTCTCCTGGTCTGGTTTGGTTGCACTTGCCTGGCACAGGTCTGTGCTGGTTTTTGTGAAGTCCAGCATGGTGTTGACATTTCTGTTGTTGTGCTGATTGTATCATTCCTTCCTGGGTTTCAGGCTTTGCTTTGTAGATCAAAAATGCTGTAAACCTTTTGTTTGAATTTTGAAATGCAAGCAGCATTTTGCAACAGTGGGTGAGTGGCACAGGCTATCCAGCAGCTGTGGAACGTGGGAGAACCAGGTTTAAAGTTTCTTTACTACAGGGTTGTCAACACAGGTGTCCTCCTCACCACAACCACTAGGTAGACTTGAGAAGTTTCTGTTAGTGACCTGCAGAATATAGCTACATAAAAGGTTTATAATAATGATCCATCGAGTCCCAACTCTGAGACAGTGATCGTTCTTACCATATTGTTTTTAGAGGCTTGTCTATTAAGTGTTAAATATGCTAAGAGCTTAGCTTTATTTTTCTGAGTTAGTTCAGCTGAATTCTTAATTTTTCAGTTATTCTGTTTCTCACTGTGCTCTCCTTGGGTCTTAGGAACATGACTGCTGCCACACCTTTTCTCCAAGTAGGTGGAAGACCCTGTCAGGGTAAGAGTAGGATGAAGGGCCTAGCAAAGTACAAAAAGTACTTCAGGTAATGGTCTGTTTTGGCAGATGGTGCTCCTGTGCATATGCTAGTACAGAAAATAAGTCCCCAATTCAGACTTACTGAATTAGTGACAGTTCTGTATAGTGTGGAAAAAACCCCCAAGCCTCTAATCTCTTGTCATCATTATAAGTGGAAGGATTAGCTATTATGTGGTAGCTAAATTCTGACTAGTCTATACACACTGCTCCTTCTAATTATTCTAATTACCATAGCATTGCTCATTTCCTGAGCTATTGTTCTGTGCAGTGTTTGACAGCTGGCAGGTTCTGCTCCAGGGATGTCTGCATTTGACCTTGGGGGAAATCCTTGCTGTTCTGATGACTACTTTTTCCAAGGATAAGGCTGTGTGCTCTCTCTTTCTAGCATTTGACGGTAAAGTCACTTTCTTACAACTAGGGCTTGAAGATCTGATGTAGACTGATTATCTGACTCCATATGCTGTGTTTAAACCTGAAGAGGATGACTATGCATACCAAGCTCTTCGGAGTTGTGACTTGCTGTTGTTTGTTTTAATTTCACTACAGGCTGGAAGTCCAACCTCTATCTCTGCCCCACATAGCTTCTCTCGGACTTCTGTTACACCATCCAACCAGGACATCTGCAGGTAAAGTGTGGTGTTTGCATGGCTACAGTGAGGCTTGTGCGAGGTTCAAATTAAGAGAAAACAAAACTGAAAAAGCACGTGTATGGGGAAGTAAGCGATGTGGGGTTGCTGTATGAAGCATCCCATTTGTTTGATTCGACTGCTGTCTAACACTGCTTCGTTGAATCCCACTGACTGGCCCTGCTATGTTTGCCATTCCCACACTAGCTGTAATTCTCATTTCTTCACCTTTAATTATACGTGTTCTCTTTTGTAATCGTTTTTTACTTTCTGTGCTTTTATTCCACTGTTCTGCATGCAGTTCCAGTGCAGTGTTTTCTGAGTGTTGTCATCACAGTCCAGTGCAGTCTGCTGTTGTCTTGAAAAATCCTCACTGCCAGCGCCCTCTGACACAAGGGGTCACTGTGACAGTAATCTGTCAGGATACATTACATGCACCAAAAAGAAACTCCCGTGGGCAGGATCGGGGCCAGGCACTCAGATCTGCTAAGAACGTAAAGCCCACCCGCACGCTGAAATTCTCCAAGTCGCTCAATGACGTGGACCAGAAGGCGCAGAGCACCAGTGTGTGCTTTGACTATGTGGAGCGAACTCGCTCGGAAGGCAAATTGAGCCCGACTCAAGATCAGTGTTTAAGGATTAACAAATTTCATCTTAAAGAGAGGAAACCACTGAATCTCAGGCCTCTTTCTTTTAGCAATTCTAAGCACTCCTATATCCCTTCCCTTTCGAACTACTCGAGTGCATCGGGAGGAGCAGAGAACCCCAGCGCTGTACATATCCCCCTGCTGGAGGACAAAGTGGACCATGACACCTCAAGGAGCAAAAAGCTGTTGCGTTACCTTTTTTCGTTCTCCCACACCTCCAGCACCAGCAGCCTGCATAAGTTCCATGAACTGGAGAGCTATTCCAGTCACTTCCAAGCTGAGAAATCCTCCAGCATGCTGGTGGAAAGCACGGACTTCTGCTCTGACGATATGGGAGATGATGACGTCTTTGAAGACAGCACCTCAGTAAAACTGAAAACAAAAGAGCAGCGGGCACCGCTCTGTTCAGTTGAGAAGGACAGTGACCTTGACTGCCCTTCCCCCCTCTCAGAAAAATTCCCCCCTCTCTCCCCTGTGTCTACATCGGGGGATACCTGCAGGTTGGTTTACCAGCGAACCGCCTACCTTTGAGCCCTCCCATGTGTGGTGGTGACTGTTCTGCTTTCCCTGCCTTTGTGCTGTTTCTGTCCTTTCACCCTGTCACCTTGCTTTAGCATGTGCGATTTGAAGCATGCAGCCTTCCCTCTGCTGTCCTGCAACCCTCTGATGCACTTAACAAGGCTACTAAGCAAAAGAATTTCCTTTGGAGTCAAATAAATTCTCTTGCAGTTTGGTTCACGTTTGGGATTCTGAGGTGGTATTTTTCTCCTATCAGTGCCTAAACTGGGAACATCATGAGAGAATCAGCTACCATATTAAAGGCCAAGCTGAGCATGTCTTGGCATTTAACGAGCCATGTGTTGTCCTGACAGTCACTGCTGGTTTAATCAGAGGGTGGGGACTCAGGAGGAAAACAGACTGTTTGAAAATTTCTACTGAGGTCAGGTCAATATAGCTTAAGTTTCTACAGTTTGGGGTTTTTTGTCTTTTCTTCATAGTTTGTATCCCACTACACTCTTTTATTTGTAAAGGGCTTTCTGGTTGCCTTAGTCAAAAGTGGGATCTGAGCACTGGGTAGTAGTGGTGGGCCTGTGTGATCTCCATAGCGTGAGGTCTAAAAAGGATTGGTGTCCTTGTTCCAACCACAGAGGATTAATCAGGCACAAGTGGTGGGAGCAACCAGCTCTGAACTGGCTTCATGGTGACTTGCCTGCACATCTGCCCTGTCCCAGGTGCAAAATGTGGCTGAGGAGTAGGAGTCACCAAGTACAGGAGCAAATGTCCCATCCCTTTACTATCCTAATCTTTCTCTTCCCTGACAGTACTTTCTGAAGCTGGCTCTGTTAGTACTTGCTAATATTATTTGATTTCCCCCCTCATTACCAGCAAAATCTAGTTCCGAACTGACTTGTCATCAACAAGACGCTGTTGTAATCCACCCACTCCTTCATTTCCACTTGCCAGCTATCAGCAAGGTCGCAAGAGGCAAGATGCTACACATCAGTAAGAGATTTCACTAATAGACAGGGATGGCAGCATGCCAGGACATACTTCACATATGCTTAGTGACTTATATTCATTCCCTGAGCTCCTTACCATCCCCCTTTCAATTCATGACCTCTTCCGCATGGTTAGAAGGACTTAATGATGTTAGATGCAACCCAAGGGTTGTGTGTAAATTGAAGCCGGAAATCAAATGCCAGCACTTGATAGTAAAACTGCATCGGATGTTCTTGCTGTCTGCACAGTTAGTCTGTGAGGGAAATGGGGAGTTTTGCAGAGCTGATGCTTCCTTAGCAGCTCTTGCAAATAAGAATTGGAGAGCAAAAGCATTAGTCCCTTTTAGAGTAGGTGTATTTTGGGGAGATTCAGTGATGTAGCTTTGCAGTCTGGATCTGTCGCTCAGCAATTGGCACTAGAAATAATCACTTCTTTTGTGCAAAATCCAGGCTGTCTAAATTAACTCTTCATGATGCTGAGATGGGCTATTTCATCATTGGTTTGGGAATCTTATTTTCTGTTTCAGATCGTAATCCACGAGTAGTTGTACCTCTTTGTGCGTATTTTGTCTTGAGAAGTGCTGTCTGATCTGTTTAAATGCTATTTTCAGTTACGTGCTATTGTTCTAGATGAAGTGTTGTCATTTCTTACCCTGTTTTTGGGTTGTTTTTTTTTCCTTTTGAGTACTGTATTTCTGTCAGGCTCAGTGTAACCCCCTCATCTGTTAGAAAGCAGCTGTCTAGTTAGCGGTATCTGTGCTCGGTTATTTTGTGCCTGTGTATGTGCTTGTGCAGCAATGGAGTTCTTTAGTTTTTAGCTCCTTTGATGTGACGTTCCTTTGATATGTATGTCTCAGGATCCTCAATGGACAACCGTGTGTGATCGCAGATATTACATACCTCTTCCACATCCTTTCTGCTTCCTCTTCTCCTAATGAGCAGCTTTGCTTCTGATTCAGGATATGTCATTGTGAAGGAGATGATGAGAGCCCTTTGATTACCCCCTGTCACTGCACGGGAAGTCTTCATTTTGTGCACCAAGCGTGCCTGCAGCAGTGGATCAAGAGCTCAGATACACGATGCTGCGAACTCTGCAAGTATGAGTTCATCATGGAGACAAAACTGAAGCCTTTGCGAAAGGTAGGCGCAAGACCTGCTTCCCCAAGGAAGTGCTTTGTTAAACACAGATCCGCTCTGAAAAGAGGCCGTCCTTGCCCATGAGCCCACAGCACCCAGCACGTATTAATCCTAGCTCCTTAGTATGGTCACTTTTGTATAGGTGCAAAAGCATTTAAATTAACACTCAGTCTGGCAAACTCAACATTTGACAGCTGTTGTAGCCCAGCAGCTCTCTGTGTGTAAATGTACATGCACATATGTGCATGCAGCAACTGATATTTTTCTTTACAGTTGCATTTTAGAGCTGATGAATAAGGTATTAGCTGTGTAATTGTTCACCTTTTTTTTTTAATATAGGGGTTTGTATTACTGTTACCTGCTTTAGTTTGCTGCTCCAAGATCCACATAGATTTTAAGTTATCTTGAAAATGTGAGGATTTCAGGTTAAACTTACTTTAAAACACACCTTCTGAGTGTAATTCAGTTAAAATTTGTAGCTTTTTTTTTTCTTTTTAAGGGAGCAAACCTATTTTAGTGAAAATATTGCCGTGTAAGTAGAAGTTCACCAATAAACGTGTTTTCATTTTTACTTTTTCTTAGACTGTGAATGACTAAGTTTTAGTACTTCAGGTTGCCGTAACCTGTTTTTTTGTTTTATAGAGAAGGACTTTTCAAAAATCTGACCAGTTTTGTGCTTGTATCCTTTTTGTTCTCCCACATCCTCTGGGCTTTCAATTTCAATTGGTCCTTACCATCAGGATTTTGAGATGAAAGTCGCTGGTGCGGACAAATCTTGCCATGTCTACCAAAGTGGAAGAGGTTAATAACAATAACCTCAGTCTGGAACTAGAATAAATGAGAAACATTCTATTCAATTATAATAAGCCTAAATCATGTAGAGTAGGGAGCCTGGACTGCAGCCATCCAAAAGCTGTTATGGGAACTCATCCAGTTCCTGTAAGTGATTCCTAGCAGAAAATACAGCAGATTTCCAACACCTCCCTCTTTTTTTGTTGTTTTGTTTGTTTGTTTGTTTTATGAAGATGTATAGTCTGCAAAATATATAGCTTAGCATGTCCAGTCGATGGGACGACCTCTCCTTATGACTGTGGTGAATTGTTGCCTTCCGAGAACTGCAGATTATTCCTTGGTAGCCCCTTGACAGACAACACTTTGCACAGCCCAGACGTAGGACATTAAAGAAACTACTACAGAGAATCCCAAATAAAAAGGGTTGATACACTTGTCAATCATCAGCTGCTGTTTTTTCTGTGCTTTCTCTGTCTGGAATGGGTGGAAAACATTTTCTGTATATTTGTGCCCTATGAGAATAAGCTATTGGGCACCTTGAGAAATTAGTCAGTCGTCATCATTAGTTATATCTGAGCACGTCATCTGTAGGAAAGAGACCAGATGCCTGAAGGTAGGGACAGAGCCATAAATAAAAGGAGAAGAAGTGATTTACCTCTGAAATATATCTAAAAAGTCTTTTTTGCAGGCAGAAGATAAGCTGCCTCTGTATCTTCAACTCTGCCTTTATAGTACCCTGTCAGTCAGGAGAAAACGATCTGAAACTAGTGATTATGAACAGGATGGGACAAATAATAGGGCTTGTGCTTGTCCCTAGGGTAGAAATGGAATTAAACTTTCTCAGCATCTTAATCTTGTATTGCAGCTGAGGGAAGAGGATGAGAAACAAAACATTTCACAATTCAAGTGAAGGTGGAAGGATTCAAGAGAGGGATGCTTCATTTTAAAATTTCAGTGGAAAAAAAAGAATACATTAAATTTTAAATTTTCTGCTGTATTTTTTGTTTCGATAACACTTCCAAAGCCCAGATCTGATGATGATTTTCATTGGAATAGTGCAGCAGGGACCTACAGATTCTAGTTGCCTCTCTGAGCTAGCACATAGTTTGCAGAGTATCTTCCCTTTTGCTGTGCAGTCATATCTCTTGAAGAGATGAGGTGGTGTGGATTGATTTGGTTACTGTGGAGCCCAGTAGTTCACAGGATGTATTGTCCAGTAGAGAAGTTCAAGCTGTGGAAGAGAAAAAAGAAATATAAATTAGTCAAAACACAAGTCATTGTGGCTCTGTAAAAGCATTTACAAATAGATTTCACATGCTTACTTCTTGACTTTTATTAATTTATACTATCAAAAGTAAACAGCTTTGTTTAGATGCAAAAAAACAATTATCTGTTTAAAATACAACATCCAAAAGGAATGTTTTATCCAGTCTAAGAAGACTGAAAGAACACAGCTTTCTAGCATGTTACAAATCTAGCATGTCATTGATCGCAGTCTTCAATTCATGTGCCATGATGAAATTTGGATGGCCACAGAACTGGAGATGACTTGGACTGGCCAAAGAGGTGGTTGGCAATGCAGAGAGAATCACAAAATCTCTGTTTGGTGTTTCAGCCATTCTATTTGTAGCAGTGGCAACAATAATTCAACACAGTGGGTAATCTTGTGGGTAATCTCAAACATACCAGTCAGGCACTTGCTCTATTCCACATTTTTCCTCCTTCTCACAGTCCTCCTTTTCTACAAATTATTCTGCGAGACATCAAATGCACCTTTCTAGAAACACATAGGTATGTATGAGAAGCTTATGTGCCCCAGCATATATTTTGTGAAGGTGTGAGAAAAGCTGATCTTATGCTGAGGGATGTGTATCCCACATGCAAAAAGTTGCATCCTATACGTAGGGGAAATTGCCAGAAGATAATTTATGAAAACGCTTCTGGGTGTCTCAGGTAAAAAAATAAAAACTAGTTTTGAACAATTCCTTGCATATTAGAAGCATCTATAATAATAGTCTAGTTTCTTTGTATCTTTGACTTTGTGGTTTCTGTTTGGGCTGTACAAACATTATTGGTAGATGCAGGTCTGGGGATTTAGTCTCTTGTGTCCTCTCACTTACAAAAGCTGTCATCTCAGTTCTGCTGTATATTGTTAGGGAACACGTATTTAAGTGCACTTGAAACACTGAAAATAAGAGTATTGCTGCTGTAAGTAGTGTTAAATATACGTGAAGATTGAATGAAACCCCCAGAGAAAGGAGGTGAGAGCTAAACAGCCTTGACTGTGCACCGATGGACTTGATAACAGAGCTCAGCATGAGATGTCTTACACGGCTCAGTTGGATTATGTCCCACTTTTACCGAACGCCTGCCCGAGCAAGGGTCCCCTTTGCCACTCAGGGTGCTCTGCTGTGGGTACCCGCCATTGGGTGGGGAACACACCGAGGAGCAGCCTCACTGGTGCTGCAGAAGGCCTCACGTGAGGGTCCCTCTGTGATGGAGCTGCCCCAGCCTGGGTCAGCAGGTTACGATGAGATTGTGCTGAGGCTCCGGGTGGGAGCTGAGCCCTGGAGGTCCCATCCAGTGCCAGGACGGCTCCCGTCACAGCAGGGCGAGCTGCCAGCCGTCACCCACATGCTGTGGTCAGAGCAGCAAAGCCATCTGACTTGTTAAATCAGTGTTAGGAGGCAGCTGGTCTCCAGCTTGGTTTTTGTTCTTATCAGTGTTCTCTTTTTATACTCTCCAGTAGCTACAGCAAACCCCTAACCTCTTGCTCTGCTTCCGGGTTTCTTGCCAGTGGGAGAAGCTGCAGATGACGGCCAGCGAGAGGAGGAAGATCATGTGCTCTGTAACATTCCATATCATTGCCATCACCTGCGTTGTGTGGTCTCTCTACGTCCTGATAGACAGGACAGCTGAAGAGATTAAACAGGGACAGACTACTGGTATGTCACTTGCTTATCTTCCTGCTTATTCTCTTGGAATAATCATTCATCCTGAATGCAGAGAGGATGCAGAGCATGAGTTTGCAGGTAATGCTTATACTTAGACTAGTCAGCTTTAGACTGAGGTTGGGTTGGTTTAAAAGCACAGTTTTAAAATTATTTGGTTAAATCGGTGTAAATTCATCTGTGGGTGCTTTTTAAGTTTCTTTTAAGTCTATTTCAAGTCAATTTAGTTTGCAGTTGTGAAATGCACAGATACCAGAGCTAATCCACTGTAGCCAGACAAAAAATTGCACTGTCTTAGCTAATTTAGTTTTGAATTGGAACACGTACTTAGCAGATAAGGGCATTAGCATTTCTTTGCTGCTATAGCTACTTTTAACTGGGCAAAAGCAGAACAGTTTTTAAAAGGAGAAGAAGTAAGAGGAACCTAAATCTAAACTGCACTGCAATTCATGTAGTGGCTGCCACCCCATGGCAGGGATGTCTTAACTTCTTGAATATCGGGCTTTCTTTAGTATGCCAGCTGTAAATTTACCAAACTGAAATCTGTTTACCTGGCTGTGCTGGGCTGTACATTTGCAGCTGTTACAGAGCTATTTCTCAGGCAGCTGAGCTGTCCCTAAAGGTGGGAATAGGAGGGAAGGGGCATCTGCCAAGGTTAGGAGCCATCAGAAGGGAAGCTGTCCAAGCTCACAGAGCACTGCATGCCAACTAGGTGTGCAGGCAGGAAATATTTTGGTGGCGAGTGAAGAATGTCATCTGAGGAGGCAGCTGAGCATCAGTAAACCTGCAAACCCACAGAGCTGTTACAGTCTCTTCAGAGCAGAATCACACTTCAAACTGAACAGGTTTGCCGTCATTTCTTGTTTGGGCTGTAGTTTGATTGTTCATGACTTCAGTCAGGAAGCTACTTTGAATGAAATATTTTAGTTTCTGTTCCATCCAACCCTATCTCTTCCATGTATGGTGAACATTGTTGCCTTTCAGTGTAAGTTTTCCATTTGATAATGAAAAGTATATGCTTTCAAAGATTTATCATCTCCAGATTATTTTAGTCAATAAATACATTAGATGACGATGAATAGGAGAAATACTGTGAGTATTTAGTACATGTTATAGTGCTGCCTTGGTCCATTTGCATTCTAAGTCTGGGGAGTGCCGTAATGAGCTTGCAGGTTTTGGAGAGTGTGTGTGTGTGTATATACTCATGTCTGCACAGGGCAATCTTGTACCATCACTGCCTATAGATGGCATCAGATAGCTCACCTGTGAATCAGAGGCTCAGATATTAATCACGGAGTGGGATTTCATCACTAGTCAGTGTGGTTTCATATCCATCTTGTGATGCTGCTTACCTTTAAAGAGGAGAGAGGCCTGGTGGATACAGGACCTGTGTAAGCAGAAGATACATAAAATACTCTCATTTGAAAGTAATCAATAAGAGATTAACAATATCCAGTGTCTAAACATTCAAGCTAGACAAATTCAGGAAAAGTAATGGTGGTCAGCTTGCCCAGAATGTACTGTGTGGTCATAAAGTGGAGCAGACTTCTTAGGTCACTGAGCTGAGTCTCCTGCTGGGAAGAGGAAACCATGCCATAGAATCCCTTTAAGAATCTAATTCAACTTTTGTTTAAAAACAGGTGTAAACATATTGCTGGTTGTTGCCTTGACTCTGTGATTGTGCTGCACAAGGGCTCAGATATAGAGAATCAATTGTTTTGTTTTTCCCCTAGTGGGTGAGAATAAATGTGATCTGTGAGGTAGAAGTCTACATGTGTCCCTGCCCATGACTGGGAGGTTGGATTAAATGATCTCTAAGGTCCCTTCCAGCCTAGGCCAGTCTATGGTTCTATGATTCTATGTGTTTGACTTGAAGAGGGTGGAGGGAAAGGCCAAACAAGAAAAATGGCAAAATGAGAACAGTTTACGTGACCCAAACTCTGTAACGGTTTCCTTGCAGGTTGTTTCTGAGAGATCCAATGTAGTCCAGCCATTACTTCTTTTTTTCTTTATTTTCTTTCTTCCAGGGATTCTAGAGTGGCCATTTTGGACTAAGCTGGTGGTTGTGGCCATTGGTTTCACTGGAGGACTTCTGTTCATGTATGTACAATGCAAAGTGTACGTACAGCTATGGAAGAGACTTAAAGCTTATAACCGAGTAATATATGTACAAAACTGTCCAGAAACTAGCAAAAAGAATATTTTTGAAAAACCTGCACTAATGGAGCCAAACTTCGAAAGTAAAGAAATGTTTGGGGTTCACCATTCAGACACAAACTCTTCACATTACACAGAGCCAGAAGACTGTGCTGCAGAAATCCTTCATGTCTGATTGCTGAGTGGGAGGGGTGTTTCTGTACGTCCTTGAAGATCTAAAATATCATTGTTTACTGCAAACTGCTCTACCTTTTTAAAATCGGCTAACAGCTGAGGGCTGGCAGATCAATTTTTTTACATTTGTTTTTTGTTGGAATTTTTTTAAATCTCTTTGGCATATCTGTCAGTGTCATCGTGGTTGCATACCTCTCAATGTTTTGTCTCTTGTACCAGTTGATCAAAGAGCCACAGGATACCAGGTAGAATGAACCTTCAGTTTGGTATCAAGCAAGCCTCTGGTGACCTGTCATCAGCTTCATGGAGTCTGTTACTTTAGAAGATGACTCTAAATGATTCTGGAATATGTGTAGAGTGAGGTTTGTTTGTTTGTTCTTTAAGCATGATAAAGGAGGTTGTCCCAAACGTTGAGGGAAATGAGAGAGCTAGAGTCTAATTTACCACTAACACTGCCACTAACGTTTTGTCATAGGCAGCAGGTGTAAAATTTTGCTTTACATATTGTGATGAGACTTACAAAGCATATAGCACTTTTAAAAATCTTTATTTTGTAATATGTATGTCAAATGAGAATGAAACTTGAAAGAATGTGTCATTTTCAATACATCTCTTCATTCTTTACCCCACCTATTCTTCTGGAACATAAACCTCTTGCCTTATAAAAAAAAAAATTGAAAAATATTTCCAACCTCTGATTTCCAGCACATGCCCACATTATCTTACCAAACATAACACTAAAAAACTCCACCTCTTTGGGTTTCCTTTGAGGAGCAATTGTTTTCAAAGGATGTTGCACTTGTGACTTGTGTATGGGAAGTCGTGGATGTGTACAGTATTCGTTTTCAATGTGTAATGATTTCAGTGCTCTGTTCTGGGGATTGGTTTGCTTTTTATTCAACAAATTAGACCATCAACACACTTGCACATATATACCTGATGTAACTTTCATTCCAAAGCATTGGCAAAGGGTGTGTTGCTGTATTGGTAAAGATATGAGCTGTTATGGAAAAAAAAAGATACTTAGTCAATACAGCTGAAATTGGTTTTCCTTCTTCAGTGTGTCATGTGTGAATTAACCAAGAATTTGATGTCGTCAGAGGAGATGCTGAGATCAAATTCGAGGAAGTAAATATTGCATCAGGTGGATGAGTTTAAAAATACCTGCCTGGTTTTCATCCTGATGCGATGCGTTACATGGTCAGAGAATAATTTGTCTGTGCTTTTGAATTCAAGACTTGCTTTTTAATCAGTCAGCCTTAATGAGAAGAGAGGGACAGCTTTAAAATCTGTTTGCAGGCCTTTAGACAAAGTCACCTGAAGCCTGAGTGTCTGCTGTTAATTCACTTGACCGATCTGCTCTACTGAACCACTGTCCAGCTTCGGGCCCTCATTTAACCAAAGTCTCATTATGACTGGTGCAGAAATGAAGCCCCACGAAAAGTTAGTGCATGAGGCCTCTGCATTTAAAAGCTAACTTTCCCTTCCTGAGCCCTATCTAAATCTCAGTAAAGTCAATGACCATGTTCTCGTTGGTAGTAGGAGTTGCCTGGGCTTCACAGTTGGGTAAAAGCTTCTATTTACTTTTTGAGATACTGAGCTAAATCCCCAGGTTTTACTTAGTCTTTTTCAAGTGCAGCTTCCATCAGGCAAGTTCTTTTCATAATAAAAGTAGTTGCTTTAAGGCTTTCCAAATAATAACAGCAAGAGATCAGTGTGGGTTTTTTCCTTAAAATTTAATATTAATATATTTCTAAATTAGTATTTTAAAAGAAGGTAGAGAAGGAACAACAGTAAGAGAAAACACACCAGTGGTTTCTAAGAGCTGTAAGAGAAGAGATCTTCGTGAACTACACAGTACCTTGCTCTTGAGGTGTTTTAAAATACCCAGACTCGAGAGTACTAGCAAAGGTGCACTGGCGTGGCTTTGTGTGCTATGCTAGGTGTCAGAATGTCCCATGCTTATGTGATACAGGGAGGCAAACCCTGCATGCCCTGCTAGTACTGGGGCAGCAGTCTTCATGACCATGTGCATGTAGAGTTTGTTGCCTATGCCTGCCATAATTTAAAGTGCAATTACTCAGGCCCTTTGCTGAACTCTGCTGTGGGTGATCCTCTTCTATTACGAGAACCCAGATAATATGCTGTCTTGTTTTGTTTTCTGGTTTGGTCTGTGGAAAGATTTACTTTGGGTTAAATATCAGGACCTTTATCACATTCTTCTGACATGCCCAAGTGCATGAGGCTCACATTACAGCTGCAAATGCACAGACTTGGCTACCAAATGATGCTGTACTGCTTCTCATTCAACCTCTGGTCAGTAGGTGCAATGAACATGAACCTGCTTGTTCTCCAGCTCACATGCACTGGTGTCTGACTGATGTTTTGACAAGTGCCAATAAGGCATACTGTACTGTGCTGATCCTGTTTCAGGCACTTCCGTACATGATTCTTGGTGAAATGTTGTGAAATCTCATTTAGCTTTGGGAAGCTCCATGCGGCACATGCCAGGTAGTATTCAGTGTATTCAGGATACCGAAGGTTTTTGCTGTGTCCCTTGTGTACCTTAACTTGGGAAGAAAAGTCATCTCCAGCAAAATCATCAGGGAAAAATATTTGTGGATGAAACAGTTTTAGCCAGTGTGGCTACTAACCATTCCTTCTCCCAGCAGATCTTTTCTGAATGAAGATCAAGGCCTAATATTTAAACTTTTTATACTGCTTAGGAATGTTCGTACCAGGAAGGGCTGCAGAAGAGATCCATCTATTAGGGGTTTTCATTTATGCTGGTCCCACTTCTCATGCTGATTCTTGCTTGGTGTTAACAGTGTGTAACAGTGCCTCTGGAGCTGCAGTTCTGTGCTTCTGCATGGTGCAATCATGTAGTGTGAAAAGGCTGAATGGTGCTTTTTCCTTCTTGTTCCTCAAGGAGGTACTGTAGACTTGTTTTCAGCTCCCAGCTGTGAGGCACTGATACTGGTTCAGGTGAACTCTGGCCTGCCCAGATGTCAGTGGGAAGAATGACCACTCCCAGTCAGACCGAGCTTTCCAACGCTTCCTTCCGGCAACTTCTGAACTGACTGAAATAGAAGTCTGACTTTTTTTGGTCCTTGTTCCGTGGCCAAGATTATTTCAGATTACCTGACAATTTTCTGGGACTAGAATTTAAGTAGGAGGGAATATAAGCTTAATACCATCTACCATGATCCCTTCCCTAGGTTGCCAGAGCCTTTGCCGATATGTCCCATGCACTAGACATCTGATCAGGCTCCCATTCTATGGACTTTAATCCTGTTCAGAAAAGCACCGGCTGTGCCAAGGAAATTTCCCCAACGCATCGTCTTTGGTATATCTGCCAGGTCATGAACATGCATTACATTAGAAAAACAGGTGTGTGCCGGAGAAGGCTGAGCCCGTTTAAGATATCATGAGCCATTAAATTACTACATATTCTCAGGACTTTCTTCAACTGTAACCCTGTATTTTGGGAGTGGGGGTGCTGTTTAAAATGTTGCCCTGTGTTCTGAAGAAATGACTGGATCTGGAGACAGCTTCCTGTGGTCAGATATCATTGAGATTGGCTTTGCTTCAGCCGGAGGGATTCAACAAAGGTTACACTGAGCGTGCAAGGGTTTAGAGAAGTGCTGGGCACCTGTGCTGAACCTGGCAAAACCTGGGAAGCAGTAATAAGTCCCTGTTCGAGCCCACTTCTGCTGATCCCTTGTACTGATCAGAGCGTCAATGCCACTCATGGCAGTGCTGTCAGAAGGGGACTGCTTGGCGTGCCGCTCTTCAGAGACCTTTGAAGTGATGCATGGATATGGCCACACATGGGAGCTGGTTCCTTCTGCTCTGTGTTTCGCTGGGTAAGTATCTGTTACAAACTGGGACCCAAGTACAAATTTCTTCTAAAGCTCAAATGTGTTAAAATACAGATTTCTGGTGTAGTCTGCTGCGGAGACTGTGGCCGGCAATGAAGGGAAGGTCTGTGACTCTGGGTTGGGTCCTTCTCAAATATGGGTGAAACAGGGCAAATGCAAAGGATATTGCTGGCTGGATTTTCACAGCATTATATTAGATATGCAAAGAAAACTTCTAAGCAGGATCTTTTATTTTGTGATTATTTTTTAGTTTTGAGATATTGCGGTGTCTGTATATTCCAATGAAGTACTGAAAGCACTTGTCTTTGTATAGAAGATAACTGTTTAAAAATTTCAGCTGATCTTGTATTTAGATAAAACATTTGTAGATAGGTAATTGTGTAACGTTAAACAACTTTACACTGGCATGTGTTGTATAGTTTATACAAGACACTTCACACTTCTGCAGAATTTTTTAGTTAGTAAATTTCTAGTAACTTAAATGTATAGTTTTGTATCCTTTCATGTATGTTTGTTTTTTCAGTATTACCACTTGCAGAATTATTTTTAGTTACTTAAACTGTAATTGGTTCTTTGTGTGTGATACACAGGGTTATTGACTGCAGCAATAAAGTGTTTCTATAAAAAAAACAGAACAAAGCAAAACCATTATAGTATCTCTTTTGTTTGAAAAAGCATTAGAGGCCCATGTGAGAGAAAAAATGAGCTCTCCTGTAGTAAGATGATGATTAAAGTGAATTACTGTCATTGTTTTAAACGTGGAACTTGGCTTTTCAGTGCAGCAGACCAATGCAGAATAGTATCCCATGACAATCTGATGTTAAAATGATTCATGATGATAAAGGGATAGTTAACCATCAGAGTAAGTGGGCGACTCTTTCGACGCAGTGAGAAGATATGACTGTGCAGGTGCTCTGGACTCAGATGCAGGAATCCTGGGGAGAATTTTCTATCTTGTGCCATGCCAGGAGCCAAGAAGAAAAGATTCCTGTGGGCCTTAAAATCTGGAGCTTCTGGAAATGACACTGAGTGTCACTATGAATGCTTCATGTCTGAAGTCAGCATTCTCACACGCATCGTTTTCTATACAGAGGTGCAGAGAAGAAGATACTTATTACTCCTCTAAGAATCATAGAATCCTAGAAACATTTTGGTTGGAAAAGACTTTTAAATTCATCATGTCCAACCATTATGTAACTCTTCCAGGCCCACTTCTGAACCATGTCCCTGAGTACCAAATCTAGATGACTTTTAAACACTTCCAAGGATGGCGTGGAGTGATGCATAACTGCATTTATCCCTCACTGCTCATGGCATGAGTATGACTGCAGTGCTATGTGTGTTTTCATGCCAGGACCGAGCCTCCAAAAGGAAGTCTTCAGCAGTTTCTCTTGAACAGGTTTCTAGCGCCAGGAGGTCAAGGAAAACAGCTATCTGCACTGCTGTGAGAAAGAAAGCTTGTAACAAAAGCATACATGCCAAAAAGCAAATAAGATCTGGAAGGTTTTGTCTGTAACAGACACAAGGGGGCACAAATAAAATATTTTCATTTATATTTCTTTTTAAGGAATGATTTTTTTAAAAAAAATTCTTTTAGGTAAGAAAGGGGACGAGATCCTAATACTGTAACCCTGGAGAGGTGCCGCCCATGCAAAACAAAAGGCTCCGTCCTACATTGCCTTAGTGAAGCAGCTGTAGTTGTAGGAGATGAAGTTACTTTACATATAGTTTGCAAACCCACCAGCAAGACCTTCATACAAAAATACCGTGCTGGAGAAATGGTAAGATAATTTCCAAAGCCTCTGCTGTTTGACTGACAGTCTCTGGGATGAAAACCTGACAGACGATTTAAGGAACAGAGCCTGTAGAGCCATCTGGCTGCTGGTTAAAAAAAGTGCTCTTCGTCTTGGGCTCAGGCACCTCGAGTTAATAATAAAATAACTTCTTCCCTCTTATAAACCTCATTTCCATCTGAAAGAGTATTACTGTTACTGTGTGAAGTGTGTCCCTCTCTGAGGTGGAGCGGAGCAGCAGCTCAGCGGCTCAGTGGCACACGGTGCAGCTGTGACTCCAGAACAGGATTTTTCGGCTAGTCCCCAGGAACTGGAGATGTCTGGTGAGTAGTTACCGGTATCTGGCTGGCAGGACCGGCGTGACTTCCCTCTCGAGCAGGACAAAGGGAGGCTGTGGGGAGGCTGGAAGGCAGCAGCAGCGGTTGACAAGATCTCTCAGTGCCCTCTGGAGGCTACAGAAATGTCAAACGGTGGAACTCCAGCTGCTGGCTCTGAAAACCAAGCATCAAGAGGCTCAAGAGTCAGGTTTGTGCCTGCACTGCTGCTCAGCCCATCTTGCAGGGACTGTACCTCCTCTCCCACTCTGCCCCATCCCACAGCCACACTGTGGGACCACTCTCCTGGTGCCCACCCCCCTCCATTTCAGCTTCCCCTATCCCCAGCTGGTTCAGCTGTATCACAGCATGTTTGCCCCTTTCCATTCATTCTACTGGTGCAACCTAAACTTCCTTCCTCTTCCCCCCTTCCTCTTTTGCCACTGTCATCGTTTCTTAGTCATTCAGCTTGGCTCTGGGCAAGGCTGAGCAGAGCAGGTTGTGCTAGGAGGAACCCAGTGCCAATCAGCATGTGGTTCATAAGATCGACCATAGAAGTACCCCAGCGTGACACTGCAAATAATTTCAATGTCCACCTGAAATCCCAGTTTTTCCTGTAAATCCCTTAGGCTCCAGTCTCTGATGTGTACGAATGCTCTCTGACATTCTGGGACTGTATTGTGTTACCACAGTACAGATAGAAGAGGATGCTTTTTTACAGTCTTGGGATGACAGAATCAGAAAATCAGGCAAGACTATCTCTTTGCAGAACAAGAACTAAACAGAGGAAAAATTATTCATCTTGGCTAAACTGAAAGAGAGGTGAATATAATTCAAAAGAGGAGGTGGGGGAAGTTTTTTTAAAAAGACTGAAAATTGTAAAAGCACTGGTGAAAGGAACAGGAGGCTAATGCAGTATGTTGAGTAGAGTAGAATAATTGGAAATGTAGTATTGCTCAGACAGGGTCAAGTGATGGCAAACTTTAAGAATACTCTTTTAAAGTGTATTCTAAGGAAAAGTAAGTTGGTGGCCAGAGAAACTGAAAACCTTGTTTGAAAGTGTTAGGAGATGAATTGTCTCAAAGGCTTTAACATCAGAGGAGGGTTTGCAATAACTGAATAAAACACTAGAAGGCTGCACAGAGGAGAAGGGAAAGATCACTCAGGGTGTGCTTGTTAAATCCTGAAGTTTCAATGAATCAGGCTTGCAATTTCTAACGTTTTAAGACTTCAGTAAAATTAACTTCCCAGTCATTTTTGCTGGGAGCCCCTTGCTGTGCTAGTTTGCTCTGATACACTCTGTCTCAAAGGCCACCTGCAAACAAGGCAGGCCAAGCAGACTTAGGAGAATTCATCACTGTTAGAGCCATAGGGTCTCGTGCTGCGAGAACAGCGTGATCCTTTGTCAAGAGAAAGAGTTATCCTTGTGCATGGGAGAGAATGGGAAGTGTCTCACAGTGATGACTTGAACCCAACTGAGAAAGTGCAGCTGTCATAGAGCGTATGGAGTACTTGTATCTGCTTTGCTCCTGAGCATCCCAAATTACCTCACAAAGTACCATTGTTACCTTCCTGTGGATAAACCGACTTCTCTCTGGAGCCTGGCTTGACACTTGTCTTGCTCTTGTGCTTAACTTCTTGCTTTTGAAAGTGCTGTGTTAGAACTAATTCTGATCATGGGATTAGCTAAAACAGTGGGGTTTAAGCCAGCAAGGTGATGGTTTATTTTATACCAAAACTGTGCTTTCAGGATCATGTGCTTTCATGGCCACAAGCGGCTGATATACACCAGAGAAATCAGATAGAAATTAAATGAAACCATTTCTATGAGCAGCTTTCTTGTAGCCCTGGACCGAAATAAGCTGTGGTACAAGTTAAAGGTATTATTTCAGGGATGAATTTGGACCTGTCTAACTTCAGATTAGAACTGATCACAGATGCTGCACAAGCCTGTGTCAGGGCTCTGTCTTTGCTGCTCAGGCTTAGGATTTTTGCACCAGACTTCAGTCTCCCACTGCTATTCTAGTTTTGCAGTTCTTAAAACATGTGCAGCACCAAATGATACCTGCTAATGTGCTTGTATTCCTTGTATTACCTGCTGCTAATGTGTTTGTATTCCTTGTGCTTGCCTTGTCCATGGCTTACGTGTCCTGTATCTCTGCTCTTCCCTCCTCTTCAGCAGTGTTACCTCCACAGCCTCGCAGCCCTGATTTCGGGAGGGAAACCTGACAGCTGGCTGCCTTTTCTCTGTCGCCCTCCTCTCCACTTCTTGCAAAGTGCCCAATAGCATAGCTACATCCACAGAGGCAGTGAGAGGACCTGCAGATTTAGGGGGAAGTGCTGAGGTCGGCTGCAGCTCCTGTGGTTCTCAGGGCTGAGGAAGGTGTCCTAATGTGACGCTAAATGGGATGGAGGATCCGAGGAGCACCACTTCACAAAGGAGGTAGGAAGTTCATGGCAAGAGAGACACTCACAGCCCCTTGCTATCTGGATGATCCCTTGCATAAAAGGTATAAAAGGTATATTGCAATAAGTGTTGATATAGCAATTCTTTTGTGGGGTTGTGAGAGATTCAGCTGGTGTCAGAATTGCCACTGTCTGGATTGTAGAGCAGGGACTCTGTGCTGAGTTTTGCAATCCTAGAGTTAATTTCTGGATGCTCTGAGCTGGGGCAGAGGTAAGTCTATGAAAAAGGAGCTTTTTCTCCCTGTTCTGATGAAGCAATGCACAACTGGCACCCATATGTTCTTAGCTATTAAGCCCGTGTCCCTTAGATTATTTATGTAGCTTGGAAATTTCTGCAGGCTCTGCTGATCCCCTCTGTCATTTGTTAATTACCATTTTGTATCATTCTTCCCCACTCCCAGTCCTTATTAGCATATTTCAAGAGAGCCATCTGCCCACCCAAATTGCCTATAGCCTCAGGAGGGCTATAAGTTACGTGACATCTTCACAGAAAAAACATGTTTTTCACTAGCACTGCAAGGAGATAAAGAGGGACAGCAGCTGACTTCCACTGTGAATTTCTGTGTAGTAAATCTGAGTGATGCTTAGGTGAGTGAGAGCTGTGAATAACAAGCAGCAAAACCCACAGCAGAGTAGATATGCCCCTTGAGGGGGCTGTCCTAGCCCCAAACTAATACACAGCCAGCTCGGGAATAGCAGCTGCTTATGTTTTAAGAGCCTGGTTTCCCAGCACCCTGTTTGTGAGCACACAGATCCCACCGTTGCCTTATGAAAACATCTTCAAGTGACGAGTGAGGTGGGTGAATGCAGGGGCGATGCAGGGAACAGTTACTGCCTCCCTGGGAAAGCATTTGGGGAGAAATAAGCCTGGTCTCTCTGCCTGTGTCAGGTCAGTGGCTAGACAGGACTGCCTGGTTTTGCAAGCAGGTAACAGAAACCCGCACTGGGTCTCAGCAGCTGCACACACAAGTACTATCTGGTATGAAGGCAGTTGTTGACAGTCATTAGAGATCAAATACTCCGGCACCTTTTTCATTTTTCACTCTGGCAAAGGAGGTGATGTTGCACTGCACCTAACACCTAACAGCAGCCCCATCTTAAAGTAGAACGCAAAATAGAAAATAACACCAAATTTTGCTAACTTTATTCTGTTTTTCACACTGGCAAAGAAGGTTAACATTGTGCTCTGCTTATAACAGCATACCTGTGTTCCCTGCCCATGCCCTGCTCCCTTGCAGCTGCCCCTGCTTGGTGCCTGTCCCTGCCTTCCAGCCCTGGGGCTCTTTCTTGCTGGGCTGTGGACAGGGAAGGGTCCTGAGAGGGTGAGAGGGAGCTGCTGCCCAGCGTGGCTGCATGCAGTGCCTCTGGTCCTCATATTTCCCATTTCTGGGTGTTTTCCATAAAGATAGAGAGCCCCACGCTGTGGGAAGGTTTCCATACAGGTGTAGTGCATCGCATTCTCATGGTGACTACAAGCCCTGCTCGCTCCCAGGCTTGGGCATAGTGGGGACTTTGATCTATCTGAGGTCCAGAGGAATGGGGTTCTCAGCTTAGCCCCTTGATGGCTTTTCAGTCTTCAGGATTAGGCACAGCTGTGGTGCCTGGCCCATGTGCAGGCTGAGGGTCCTGAGTGCCCAGAGCAGGGGTGCAGGCTGGCACCTTGGCCAGAAAGACCCCTGGTCCTAGAGTGTTCCACACAGGCTGCATCTCTCTTGGTCTCTGTGCCCTTCACTGTCTTACCAAAAGGCTTGATAGCCTGCTTAAAATGCAGCAGCTGGAAAAGCAGGCAGAAGCAGTGAGGGTGACCACGTGCCTGAAGTGGGTGGGTGGTTTCAGAAAGGAAGCTGGAGACCCAATTCTGGGTCTTCCTTGGGCTGAATGGTTCAAGCCTCCCTTTCCATCCCCGGGAGATGTGCCACATTCAGGGTGCAGCATGACCTTCCCCTTGCAGCTTAGCTACTGTGCCAAGACGAATCCAGGGTGGTGTTGGGGGAGCAGGGGAAACCCTGCAATGCAAGTCTGTGCCTCATCCCACAGCCTAATCTTTAGGACACTCACCCTGGATCCAGCTATGGGATTCAACTGCTATTTCCAAGTGGGATTTCCTTGTTTGCGATCAAGAAACTGTCGCGTACAACACAGAAGAGAATTGTGCAGTTGTCTCACACAGTGTGAGTTTCCTCCAGCGTGAAATAATATAGTCTCTTGATGAAATGATTGGGTTTGGTTTTTGCATATCCTGCCATTTTGTTTGGAAGGATTTCAAATTCTACCAACAGTAAATATTATCAATAAACCCTTGAAGGTGGAAAATCATGATAAAAGTGAGAGGTATTAAAAAGAGACATAGCTGTGAATTTGCTGATGAGAGGCAACATGCATTCCTACAAATTTCATGTACAGGACTGAGCTTATCTATTGTTTTCTTTAATGAGTTGATATAAGGGGTTTTAACACTGTAGGGAGACTCCCCAGTCACACCTCTGTACAGTAGTGACCCAAAAGATGAACCAGGGGAACGAGATGGAATTCAAATGCTGCATTGCAGCTGAAATACAAAGAAACATGGAAACCAATCAATAAATGTTTGAACAACACTTTGTTCCATATATGCAGCAAAAATGAAGGTGCCCAGAAGGTGGCCTTGTGTCTGACAAAAGCTGGTTTTGAAGCACTTGACATATTACATTGACATTGACATTTCATTGACATTGACATTTCAGTGATGGCTGTTCAACCTAGATTTAGAAACTTTAGGGCTGCCACTACTCATGCAAAATTAAAACTGATCTATGATTTCTTTCAAATCTTACATAAAGGAAAGAGGAAACCAAAGAAGAGCTCAAGAGTTTATGATGCACTTTTATGAGTTAACATTGTCAGTGTAAGGTACAACAGTGCAGTAGTGGTTAAATCTCGGGAAGTGCAATGAGACCTCTGGGCTGGGATTCTGCAGCTGCCTTGGGTCAGCCGTGCAACAGTTGACAATCTTGCACCTCTGTGTTATTTAAAGAATAGCAGCAGATTAGAAATTCATGCTGAGCAATTCAGGCACAGTATTTATTTTATAAGCCTATAGGTAAATACATACACTGAATGTGGGAGAGCCTTGAAATCTGAGTCACACTATATAGCGAATGGTTGAGTTTCTATTTGTGCAGAAGAGATGTAGGAGGGACCTTCCCTGACTTGTCCGGATGTCACTTGTCTGTAAAAGAACTGGAACCTTACCAGGGCATCACAGGCTCTCCCCATTGCTGTGTGGCCACCACTGGCCACGGTGCACAAATAAGATGGGCCACAATGCTTACTGCATAACTGCAATTTTAGAAGCTGAAGCACAGTCTATGAACATATCTTGCGGTGTTGCTCAAGTCCAAGGTGCAGCATCCATGCCACATGGAGTAAGGCATGAGGCACTTTGCAGCTGGACTTGCCAGAACAGAAGCAGCCACAGCCAGCAATAG
>NW_009723760.1:28854-30042 GCF_000703405.1 Apaloderma vittatum | reverse complement strand
TCCCTCTGTATTTGAAGGTTGGTGGCTTATAATGCCCACCCAGCCTCACCTGTGGGCAGATTGCTTCAGACTGAAAGTACTACTGAATCAGTAATTAGTCAAATACTAACTACCCAATGCAGCACAGCACCCTATGTCCAAGTGTACCACGAGTCAGGAGCTTCTGAGATGATTTTAATTAAGCCTGGTCTCTGTACCTGTCACTAGAAATTAGCCTGAGCGCAGACACCAGCTAGGGGAACTGCCTGACCGTGAGGAAACAAGGAGCTAGGTCTGATCCCAGAGCAATAGTAGAAGGACACTGGGATCTGCAAGGCTGCTGCCTGGCTCCTTTCAGCACGGTATTGTGCAGCTGCTGCTGGCACCAGCTGGAAGGAAAATGATCAGGGAGGCAACAGGTGACAGCATGTGGTGGTTGGTTGCCTCATGAAAATATAGGAGAACAGCATCGGTGTTCTTGGAGCCCGAGTGCCAAGTGCACAGGGTCACTGCTGTGAAGTTATTTTCTGTAGGTTAGGTTGGACTGTGGAAGTAGCACAGGCAGCTCTTCTGTTCTCTTAATGATAGCAGGTACTGGGTGCTTGGTATACTCGGGGTGGGACTGTGAAATTGTGGTGTTTTTTAGAGCACTTTGTGGAAATGGGTGTTACTGGTTGTGTATGTACAGCTCCAATGTGTAGATATGCTGGCAGTTAGCATTACACAGTTATGCAAAGGCAACAGGGTGAGCAGCTTGGAGGAATGGTGGAAATAAAGCATGCCAGCAATAGTGCATATAGGGGTCTAGACCTGAGAAAAGGGTGAGTTGTACATGGATTTACAGATTTGGTGTGTGTAATGAGGGCGCAGTGTGCTGTGAATATAGAGTAACTAACTCTGGATAATAAAGAGAACGGGATATATGCACTGTACCTGTGGGGGTAGGTTGTGGTAGCGTGTTGAGCTGGTGTGAGGTTTGGGCACAGAGGAGTGCGTTTGCCTGCAAACGGGTAAATAGCAGGTGAGGTTACAGCGCAGAAAGCCGAGTGCGCGTAGCTGAAATCCCGCAAGCAGGGAGGTGGCGATGCACAGCGAGCTGTGCGAGGGTGAGCTGTGCTGTGCAGCACTAGGATTGCTCTGCAGAGCGCGTCCTGAGAGCTGGGGTGCTGGGTGCGATTGTGCAACCCCGGGGGTACATTGAAGAGGAAA
>NW_009723760.1:28540-28815 GCF_000703405.1 Apaloderma vittatum | reverse complement strand
GCGGCGTCCTGCCGTTCGGGGTAGCCGTGCCGGCACAGGGGTGCAGTGTGGGGCAGGGTTTGCCCGGGGCTGTCGGGGAGGGCAGCGCAGGGTACCGCGGTGGGTGTGCCGGGAGCTGGGGAAGGGGCGGGCAGGGCCGTGCGGAGGAGGAGGAGGAGGCGCTGGGCAGGGTCCGGGCTGGAGTAGAGGCGCGGCTGAGCAGCAGACGGGTTGGGTCATAGAAACAGAGAATCATTACGGTTGGGAAAGAACTCTAAGATCATCTAATCTGACCC
>NW_009723760.1:0-28290 GCF_000703405.1 Apaloderma vittatum | reverse complement strand
CTTTCGCCGAACCTCGGACCGGACCCGCAAAGCCGGGGACGGTGGAGCCTTCTGCGGCACCTCGCCCGCTCCCTGCCCCGGCAGGGCCGTGCCTTTTTGAAGCCCTCGTCCCCGTGTGCCGGCGCTCGGGAGCAGGGCACCGGGACCGAGGTGCCCGCTGCCACCCCCGGCCGCCCAATAGTTCGCGTTCCCTGGCCGCGGTCAGTCCGTCATGGGGAAAGATGGAGCCCTTTGGTTCGGGCTTACAATAAGCTTTGGGATTGCCTCATACTTTCCTCACAAACACTAAAAAATAACCTGTGTCCTTCCTGTTAATAGGTGATGTTTAGAGTTAGTGTTTGCTAGTAGTCAGAGCCCTGATATCGCCAAGGAATTGAGCAAAGAGGTAAGAGCTTCTAGTGGGAGTTACGATGCCTGCCAAGGTGAAAGTGTCGAGCAAATTCAGTGAAAACTGGAAAACAACATGAACGTGCAAGTGTGAGACTGAAGTTGGGGCTGGGCTACCAGCTATGCTATTCTTCCTAACTGTAGCGTCTGCTGTGTGTTGTGCCCTGTCCTCTCTGGCTGTCCATCTGTAATCGCTTATACTCTGAGCACTGTTTCAGAATGGCATTTACTTATTTGCTTACTGTTGACTATGGAGATAAGAGTCAGATAATTTCTTTTTCCTCTCCCAAAATGCATATTTTACTTGAAAACTGAACTCACAGTTTCCAAAAGGTCTGATGAGATTTAAGCAACTTGGAAATTTTTAATGAAGTATTCAAAAATCCCTTTGGAAAGGAGACCTGCTGCATGTACAAGGGAGACTTCACTGTCATGGTGCTGCTTTGCCTTTAGGTGTGAGGGTTTTTTTAACCATAGTGTTCATGGCCTGAGTTAGGTTTCAAGTTAGACATGCGATTAGGTATCTGGTTTAGACATCACAGATATGGTTAATAGAATTCAGCATTCTGAGTGAGTGTTGATGATATGCATAGATACAGTCATCAGGTATTTATAGCCAGTTCTTGGAGGACATGCTCTAGCAAAATCAAGTGTGGGAACTTACCAGCTCCTGCTGTTGAAGTTACTTTCCATCATGATTAAACATTCATTAACTTAGACCGTTGTTATCTGAATCTCCCAAATGGATGTCAAGTCATTCTTCCTCTTTATCCAGTGAACAGTCACATATTTTAAGCAGTGCTTAACAACATTAGCAAGAGAGGTTGAAGAAGACCTCAGATTGTCCAGAAAACTTAGGGCTAGGGTGCTGTCCCAGGAAGGCTGAGCCTTGCCCAGCTGAGGAGATAAGCACCAGGACCTCCAGCAACTGGGTGGTTTGCTCTTGTCCCTGGGCTACAAAAGAGGATTTCACTTGACTTTGAGAAACGGCTATGATGGAGAGCCTGTGTTAGTAGCAGTGCAACAGAGGATACGTGAACCTAAAAGGAGTACTAATGTCTCCTTGGGAAGGTAGCTTTTAGGTACTTTTTTAAAAGTCTTCACTGGGGTCTTATCTTTTTATATAAAATTTGTTAATAACTAAGTAAACTTTCTGAGGCAAACTTGTTTCCAGGTATAAAGGTTCTTGACTAGCTCTATTTGAGGACTTCTTTTCCTAAGCAAATGAATTAGTTCTGTTAATTGTTATGTGTTTGATATTACGAATATGCAGTCAGTTCCTTGAGAATGTGTTTATTGTGGAGAATGAGAATAACTCTGTTTTCCATAAAATGTCTGGCTCATTGGACAATTGGAGTACAATGTGCTAAGTTTTGTTAAGAGTGTTTTCTTGAAGAGTGCAGTGTGTTTCTTCAGGCACCCGTTCAGGTAACATTGTTCCCAAAACACTGTGAGTCTTACTAGTATGTTATGCAAAGAAAGAAGAAAAAAAAAAAAAAGATACAGAACCAAAAAAGAGAAATAACCCCCCCCCAAAAAGAACAGGCCAGAAGACTTCCATGTTTGTTGGTTTGTAAAATGTAGCAATTCTCTGTAACTTTTTTTGTAATTTTACCAAAAAAACCAAACAACCTGAAACATGAATGCATTGCAAAAAAATACACTTTTTTAGAGGATAACCAGAAATTTACAGTATTATCTTTTTCTCCTTTCTAGTTTCTTTTCTAAATATTAGGCTAGGTTCAGTAGTTCCATTTTCCAGGTGATGTCTTCATTTGAAGTAATGCAAATTGTATGTATTACTAGATATGATTTATGAGGGCTTTGGCCAGTTCCAAGTATGAGATTTGCATGTCAGATAGTGATCAAGGGGAAGGGATGTGGAAAAACTTGAAGGGATTTGCACGTTGGTAGCTCAGTTGTAGTTTTTGTCCAAGTACTGGACACAGGCAATGTAGAATCATAAAATGTTCGGAGTTGGAAGAGACCTCTAGAGATGATCTAGTCCAACCCCCCTGCCAGAGCAGGATCCCCTAGGGCAGCCACACGGGAACACGTCCAGGCAGGTTTTGAAAGTCTCCAGAGAAGGAGACTCCACAACCTCTCTGGGCAGCCTGTGCCAGGGCTCTGTCAGCCTCACAGTAACGAAATTTCTCCTCATGTTGACGTGGAACTTCCTATGTCCTACCTTAAACCCATTATTTCTTGTTCTATTACTGGGCACCACTGAGAAGAGATTGTCCCCTTCCTCTTGACACCCACCCCTCAGATATTTCTATGTGTTAATAAGATCCTCTCGGTCAGCTGTCTACTTTCAAGGCCGAACAGCCCCAGTTCTCTCAGTCTCTATTCATAGGAGAGATGTTCCAGTCCCTTAATCATCCTCATAGTTCTCCGTTGGACTCTCTCCAGTAGGTCCCTGTCTCTCTTGAATTGGGGAGCCCAAAACTGGGCACAGTATTCCAGGTGTGGTCTCACCGGGGCAGTGTAGAGGGGGAGGAGAACTTCCCTAGACCGGCTGGACACATTTTTCTTAATGCACCCCAGGATCCCACTGACCCTCTTCACCACAAGGGCACATTGCTGTCCCATGGACAACTTCCTGCTGCTTTTCTTTGCTCCATGTCTTTCAAGTAAGTTCCTGTTGGTGCCAGGTGATTTCAAAGCAAGTGTTACAGTATGATTCAGTTCTCTGTTTTCTTTCTGTTAACTCTTGTGCTGGTTTTGGTTGGAGTAGTTAATTTTCTTAATAGTAGCTACAGGGCTACTATAGGAGTTATGTCATGGATTTGTGCTGGAAAGTGTTGCTCATAGAGGGCTGTTCTTGCTGTTGCTGAGTGGTGCTCACGCAGACTCAGGGCCTTTTCTGCATCTCACCCTGCCCCACCAGTGAGGAGGCTAGGGGTGCACAAGAAGTTGGGAGAGGACTCAGCTGGGAGAGCAGACCCCAGCTGACCAAAGGGATAATCTGTTTGTCTTCTCAAGTCATCACTGTTACGTGTGATGGAGCTCTGCTCCTCTGGAGTTGGCTGAACGCCTACCTGCACATGGGAAGGGGTGAATGAATTCCTTGGATTGCTTTGCTTGCATGTGTGGCTTTTGCTTTCTCCCCTGTTAAACTGTCCTTATCTCAGCCCATGAGTTTTCTCACTTTTACTCTTCCAGTTCTCTTCCCCCTTCCAGGAGAGGCAATGTGTGGCTGTGTAGGGCTTGGTGGCAGGCCAGGGTTAAACCATGACACTTCTTTATCAGCTTTTTGCTTTTGTTGAATGAAACACACTCGCAAGTATTTCCAGAAAAGCAATAAAGTTCTTTCCACTTAGAACTTTGTGCTTATAGAAAGAAGTGTTGACTGTGTTGTCCTTTTCTGCAGTATTAGGTTAGTTGGTAGGATTCTTTCCTCAAAAAGAGAGAGCTCAGGTTTTGCATGAGATGAAATTGCTGGAGACCTCATGCAACAAATGCCATAGAAACCTTGAGAAACCAACTGTCAGTTCTTATCTGGACCTTGTCCCATCTTTGTAACCTGACGCACCTTTGGTTCAATAGCAAAATTGGCTTCTCGAGTGACCCCATAGCATCACTGGATTGGAGGCAGTGAAAACTGGGGGAGACATCAGGAGGGAACTCTCAGTTTCAGAAGTGCCGTTAAAATGGGAACTGTGGTCGCCATAAAAAGACTAAAAACTTTCAAGAACTTTTAAACCAATTGAATGTCCTTATTGCATTGCACTGATGGTGACTTGTGCAACTTGTTTTGGGGCTCTTGTAATATTAGCAAAGAGATTTTAGTGGAGGAATTAGTTTCTTCCAAAGACTGACTGTCAGTATGACACCTCTATCAGCTCTTTGGGTCTAACTCACATTGCTCTTTAATTTAAATCTTAGATGTGTATATATATGTGTGTGACATTATAAGAACTATAGATATATCTAAGTGTGAATGAGAACTTTTTAAAATTAAATTATTAGCTGAAACTTTACAGGAGAAGAATTTGAAAAAGGGTAGTCAGATAACTTAGGCAACAAGGAATTGATGAAAAAATAGGACTAATTTCAGACTTTCTGTGACATACTAATTAACAGGTTTTCATGAAGACTTGAGCTAAAAATAAGGCAGTAAGTTTCCTCTGTGTCCAGACAGTGTCTTTGGTCACCTTAATCACCTTACTCTTCCTTTGTACGTGACTAGCCTTGGAATTGGAAATGGGTGAGAAGACAGAGAAAAAATCCCCAAGTAGCTGAATGCAAAACAAACCTGATCCAGATGCAGTTTATCATTTGCTTCTGTAGATTATTGCATTAGTCTTTACATGGTTAAATTCCTCTTATAGTGATGAACACAAATGGGTAATTCACATTTGGGTTGTGTCTCTGTAAGGTGGCTGCTTCCAGCTCCTGACTGCCGAATACAGAAAGATCATGGTAAAATTGAAAGAGGGAATCAATTTTTGTGTTGTAATTGCATAAAGAGGTGGACAGGCAGGAAGTGGCTGAGTGTGAGATACATAGTGTGACAGCCTGTGACAAGGGACTCTTCTGCAAAGCGCTGTCTGGTCCTGGAAAGGCACATGAAATTGCAGAAGTACTGACTCAGTGTGAAACCTAAGCCTGTTCAAGAATTTATTTACCTTATTTTTACTGAGAAAACCAGACGTTACATGGAGAAGAATACGAAATAGAGATGGTTCGAATGCTGCCTATCTCTGGAAAGAAGATTGAAGAATGGGAAACAATCTAAGCATGTTGTTTATGTTTTCTAGCCATCTTCTAGAGTTCTTAGTGCTTACTGACAAGAGGAAAGCCTAGAATACTGGACATGGGATGATAGGCAAAGATCAAGGTGGTGTCTGAAACCAGCATTGTGGAGCAAGGAGTCTCCATTCACTTGGCCAGGAGCACGGGGGTATGTCCTACAGTCACTGACTGTCGCTCAAGGCACTATTCATGTGATTTCTGAGAAAAGCCACTCAGTGTTTTTCAGTCTCCACAGCTGGCTCAAATTCATGAGTCATCAAGGGAATGAATTTACCTTTTCACATTATCCTCATAGTGGTTCTGGGATAGTGGGGAGGATGGAAGGGTTGGAAAGTCAGCTACATAGACTTTCAAAAACTATTTTAAATTAGGGTAATTTTTGGCTGTACAGAAAGAACTATTTCCTTTCTGCTGTGGAGATGCAAGGAAAAGTGACAAGCATCATTTTAATATGTAGGTTGAAATCTCAGCTCTCTGATTTTCATCTCTCAGCTCACATCCTAGCAGACAGATGTGTATGGGTATGCTATTGACATAAGTACTACAAATTTTTATTTAAGGCATGATGGGCTTCCTTTTAAAAAGAAACAAGTCAATGTCTTTTGCTTTAATAGGTGTGGGGAGAATATAGCTCAGACTAAGACCAGTCTGTTAAGTCTCAGCAAATCAAAATAAACTCTATCCATTCCCATTCTAAATATTTGAGCCTAAAATTAAATTTGGCTATGTATTAGAAGAAATTTCAATATTCTTATTAGTAAGAAACAGCCTCATATGAGCTGCAGTGTAGCAGTCATGCTACCTGATGGTTGCTGACCTGAAACCTCACAGTTTCAAAGTTGATTGAAGAACATATTTGGGGAAAGACAGGCAAGGACAATGTTTGATTGTCTGCAGGATCGATTTCAAAGCCTAAAGGGGTTTTAATTTTCTCTGGCTTTTATGAATCAATTAGATGTGAGAAACTTTATGAAAGCTGGTATTTTTATGTAATGGATTGAGAGAACTAGGATCTGTCATCCCAAACTTTGGCAAACGGATAAATGTCTGCATCCCAAAATGATTGTCACAGCTGGTAATTCATGGATAACTCATAGAAAAGAGTATTTTGTATCAGTGATGTTGGAAACTTAGGTTAAAATAGGGGAGGAAGAGATGCCAAGGGATCCTTCTTAAATGTGCTTCCAGTCATGTGGATGCAAGTTGCTATGGATGTTTCTTTTATAACAGTTGAAATAGTAAATGTCATCTAGAGGCATTTAAAAGTGATTATTTCCCCCCCCTCCCCCGTCTTTTCTCCTGTTTGGATTTTAATTTTCTCTTTTCAGTTTTGGTCCTTATATGAATTAGCCTTTCTCTAGCCAGTAAGACCATAAGAATGGGCATGTTATCAAATGCCAGGGGGAGGCTAAGAAAGTGCTCTTTAAAAGAACAAGCAGCGTGTGGTGTCTAGGTTGGGAGCTGAATGACAGAGCTCCAGCAGGCAGGTGAGTCTCCACAGGCACTGCAGCTTGTTGATGCAGTACCTCATCCTTTTATTATCAGCAGCTGATCTGTTTCTAAGATTGTTGACTGTGTTGAGAAAAACCACAAGAGAATGAAGTCTCTACTTGCAACCACATGAAGTTTAGCAGGATCATCTGACCAGAGTAGTCTTTGACTGCTGCTCTCATGATTACTGTAGCCAATTCAGCTTTGTTACCGTGGGTGCTCGGCTATTCTTGTTTGCCCTGAGCTGTTTGCACTCTTGGAAAGTGAGAGTCAACTCTTGAATTGCCTAACACCACACAATGTCTTATTGGTGAAACAATTACTAATTTCTTCCTATACTGATGCTGGCTAATAGCGCAAGTGCCTCTAGAGCTGTCATTTGCTAGATGCTGTCCCTGCATCCCTGAGAAGTTAGCCCCTGAAACACATATGACTAATAGGTCTTTAGATTTCTAGTCCAATGTGTTAATCTCATCATCTTTCCACTCCAGTTGCATGAATAGATGTGCTCTAACAATACCTCATTCAACTATTGCTTGGTTACATACAAAAATGTGTGTCTGCTTCTGGTGTTCTTTGCATGTTCTTGTTTGTTCTTTTACTCATCTTTCTGTGGCATTGCAGTCCGATAATAGGTCTTCCTTTTCTCATGAACCAGAAGTTGGAAAATTCTGCTGTACGCTTGCCATATCAGGAAAGGCCAGGTACACGTGGGTAGTGCTGGTTGTGCCTCCTGCATGTGCAGTGGATCATTGACTGTATTCTGCTCTCTAGGTTGACTCCTATGATGTGACCGTGGAAGAAGACCTTGGAGAAATTCAGCTAATAAAAATTGAGAAACGAAAGTACTGGTACCAGGATGACTGGTACCTTAAGTATATCACTGTGAAAACACCCATGGGTGACTATTTGGAGTTCCCGTGTTACCGTTGGATTACAGATGAAAAGGAGATTGTCCTTCGAGATGGAAGAGGTGAGAGTCATAAGAAACCTGATTTCCTGCAGATCATGCAGAATTCTTCCACCTCTCTTTCTTTCCAGTCTTCCCTCTCACATGGAGACCCGCTACCATTCCCTTCCTGCGTGTCAGGGAATGGACTTTCCCTGTTGACTAGGACTGCTTCCTGAGCAGTTTCTTAGGCTCAGCACTGGCAGTTGAGTCAGATATTTGGGGAACCATGTGCAAGGAAGCAGTTTCACAAGTCCTTATGCTGGTTTGTTACACTGATCTCAGATTTGAAGGCCGATGCTAATGTTAGATTTTTGTCAGCTCCATATCTCCGTTGCCGGAAGCCCTTTTGATCTAATTAGAATTATTGTCCCGCCTTTGTTTCATGCTAAACCCATAAGTGGCCCATGATTAACTGCTTCTAAATTGTCTTGTTTTCTTGAGAATGAAATAAAATTCCGAAGTAGGCTGCTGAGCAGATGTAAGCACTGACTTGAAACAGCAGCTTCACTTTTCACCCTTTCTCTTTGCATGCTGTCAAGTCCAGAAAAGAGGGTGAGGGGGATATGGCTGCTGCAAGCAGTGCTGACCAACTGAGGAAAGTGTTACTTCTGAACTGTGTTCCGAGTGGCCTGTTGGACCTGAAACTTGTGTTTTAACTGTCTCTGGTGACCTGCTCGCTGTGATCAAGGCGGGGGCTAGATATTTGTCACTGATGTTGTTGCGTCGCAAAGACGACGAAACTTGTCTACATGTAGATAAGCAGGCACTTCTTTATTGCAGCGCTGGGAAGCCTGGAAATCACCCAATGCTTCAGATACATTACAAAAATTCAGCCTATTTATACACCTTTTGTGCAAAGTCATGATCTTTAACATATTTTAACATAAACATGCATACTATGCCTGCTATTAATTTTGACATTTACAATGATTGGTTTAACCCTTATTAATATTCTTATATCAATACAATTATTGGTTATTCTGTTGATTACAACCCCTGATATACAAATTAGGTGAGATAGTATTTCTTGTTTCTATGGTGTTTCTATGCGATATTTCTATGTTATTATCACAAAACACAGGATAGAGAGGTAGGGAGGTAAGTACAGGACATTGCCAGGGAGGTAGGGAAGCAGGCATGAAACATTCTCTGCTGGTTTCACAACTCGTACCAGCTCTAGCTCTAGCCAAGGCCTATACACGATTTCTTAGCATAAGTAAGATTTTTAAGGTTTTATATTCCTTATCCTAATATAAGTTAATAAACCACTTTAATTAAAATGGTGATTAGTCAAAATGGCAGTTAGTTAAAATGGTAATTAGTTATTCATTAGCTTCTTAAAACTTAAGTTTGATTACAACGTTTGCTTGTTCCCCTCTGTGCTTCCTAGGGTAGGTTGGCTGCTGTAGTGGTCTGCAGCACAAGTGCTCGAAAACAGCTGAAACAATATGTGAGGTGGTAGGAAATAAATGTTTATCTTCCCATTAAGTTTTCTGGCTACTTCTGGCTGAGGAATTTTGCATTTGAAGCCTTTTGTCTTATAATCACAACTATGTGGCAGCTTATTTTTCATCTTCAGAGGGACTTTCCGTTTTTCAGAATTTGATTTATAACAACTGTGACACTTCCATGGAAAGCAGCTTTCCATGGCTTTCAGGGTATGGCGAGCTAAAGGACAAAAGCAAGTGAAACCCTTCTGGCAACTCGAACCCAACCATCTGGAAACCATTACCCATGTGTGTTATCAGTTGTATTATCTCTGATATTTCCAGCTCCAAACCTCAAACAGCTATTTCCATGAAAATCCTGCTGGCTTTATCTTCCTTCCCATTTGTGTATGTAAAGTGAGTCACATACCTTGCCCTTTCTGTGATCACTAAGGAAAAAGAAGAGTCTATATTACTTAATGGCATAGTGAGTACATGGTCAGAGCAAGGTGTCTGGAAAGGAGACCTCATTGTTTTTTTCTTTCTGTTCTCATGATAAGAAGGTATGATTACTGTCCCAAGCTGGCAGGGGAGAGCACAGCTCAAGGAGATATGATAGGAGATGTTTCCTGGAGATGTCTTTTAGAAGAGAAGATTAGCTGGAACAGTGTTGTGTATTCTCTTACTCATACTGAAATCTAAAATTAATTCCCATCACCCTATTCATACCACTTAACACAAGATATGTACAACAGATGTCTACACTAGGGATCCAGGTTTTATATACAGTTGAGACAGATGTTCCTAGCTTAAACTAATTGCCACTTGAAGGCACTAAGTTAAGAGCTTATCTCTTTCCGCAGATTCTCTAGGAACATGTATTCCTACTTGACGTACTAAATAGTGTAAGCATTTCCCACAGAAACTTTGTAAAGGTATAGATCAGAAATGTGAAGGTCTGGAAGCTTTTCTTCTCAAGACCTGGGCAGTGATAGGTAGAGGAACCTCATAACCCTCTTTCCCCTGTTTCACAGCAAAACTCCTCCGGGATGACAAGACCCAGATTCTCAAGCAGCACAGGCGCAAAGAGCTCGAGACCCGTCAGAAAACATACCGGTGAGTTTCCCACAGCTCCCCAGAAGGTCCAGGACCTGTTCTCATCAGGTCAGAGTTTGGCAGAGTATGCTCAGATTATGGCATTGCTCTAATTACTGGGCTGGTGGATAAGAGAAGGCGTAAGTTATCATACTGGCCATCTGTGAGTTTTGCTTAGATAGAATTCACTATAAGTGATGATCATTCTGGTGCAAGTGGCATTACAAGATCCTTGAATCCCAGATAAGCCTATCTGGAAGGCTTAACTGGGAGTTCAGTGCTACAGACTCTCTGTGGGCCCTGTGGCATGCAGTTGTGCTTTCAAGAAAGATTTGAAGGCAGACTTCATTTGCCTTTTACAAGCAGTGCTCCAATTTTGAACATCATCTGAACAAGTCGGCTCTGACTGGAGTTTTTCGGCTGCTGCAGGCTAGCTTTAGTTGTTTCCTGCACTGGGGAGCAGCAGAAGATCTGGCCCTGTTTGAGTGGGCTGGAATGTGCTGTCAGAACACAGCTGTGATTACCCATCTTTATACTGTCATAGACATTTTTTCCTAATCAATGTCACAGTGGGAAAATGTTATCTTTTATCAATGGGTAACTCCAGCAGGCATTAGACATTTCCTTTTCCTGGAGACACACTGTTAAAACAACAAACGTTTCTTGCACTTGCATCTCCTTATCATGTGAGTAAGGATCAGAAGGACAGAGTTTCTATTCAGAGTTGATGGATCGAGGCTCAGTGTATGTAGTGTTGATATCATTTGACTAAGGAAGGATCTTGCTTACAAATTATTGGAAACAGAGCAGAGGAAAATAGAGTTCAAAATAGGTGTGGTACAAAAAAAATATTTACATATGCAAAAAGGAAGGCAAAACCATTTGTAATTCCAGGGAAATAGTTTTCAATTCAGATGAGTAACTGATAACATAGAAAGCAGTCCATGTGTGGCAGGCAATTTGGAAAAAACATGGGAATTTGTCTTCTTTTCAAATTGCCATCTTCTGTTTTGAAGTAGAAATGAGGCACAGTGCAAGAACATAAATTACAAGAGAATGCGTGCTATGACCATTAGGAGGTAAGGCTCTTTTGAGAACCTGAATCAAGATTATGTGCATCTCTCAGAGAGCTGTCTTTTGGAAGAACCTAAGTACATGTCTGAGTACCTTTAGCTGCTGTATGTCAGCTCTGCAAAAGTGTAGCCTCAAGAATGTGTGTGCATTGGGCAGCCGCCTGTTTCTCTGTCCTGTCCCAATATGTTTCAAACTACTGCAAGTTTCAATCAAATGTGACAAATGTTTGGAAATATCACAGATATTAAGTTACTTCAAGGTTTCTGGAGGTAGGTAGCCAAGTAGATGCCTTCCATTGTACTTAGGGTTTCTGTAGGGTACTGGTAGGCGTTGATGTCATGTAAATCGCTATTTTGACGCAAATGAGTCTGCCACAAATTTACTTTGTAGAATTGAGCTACAGAAGCCATGCAGGTAAAGGTATGACACAGCTCTTGTGCCGGTAAGATTATGTGGTTAATCCAACCTCTCTTGTTTTCTCAGCTGGAAGGAGTGGCATCCGGGCTTTCCCCTGAGCATCGATGCCCATTCTCACAGTGATCTCCCTCGTGACATCCAGTTTGATAATGAGAAAGGAATTGACTTCATTCTGAACTACTCTAAAGCGTAAGTGTTTGTGGAACTTTAGGAATTTTGCAAAATCTGTTTTGGGACAGGTTAAGGATCTGATTGTCTTTTATGTTTCACTGAAATCTCAAAACTGGATGCAGTCAATCAAAGTAGGAAAGCATGGAAATGATTTTTTAAAAAAAATATCATTATTTTGAACTTTTCTTACTGGGAACTGACTGATCCTCTGCATTCTCATTAGACACTGTTTTGGCTGTAGACAAATGGAGGAGACACTGATGAAGAGCATAAGAAGGACTGTTGGCACCTGATACCTTAGGCTTTTGACTTAGTTCTCAGAGTTGCCCCCAAGAGATATTTCTGTCCCCTTACTGTTTGCAATAATTAAGCCTTTCAGTGAGATGCCAGAAGATGGTGTCAATGTACCCTTGAGATCCTGCTGGAGAAAAGCTGTTCTGAGCCACTCATCAGTTCATCACATCTGAGTGTAATCTGCCTGGGGCAGCAGAGTCACTTTCCACATACTTGTCATGTCATGTCACTGAAAAAAAGGAGTCCTGGCCATTGGATGGGCCTGAATTATCAGTCTTGTAGAGCTCTTTGACCTATTACAGGGTTAATGAGGCAAATAGGACCTCTCTGGCCTGTGAGTCCTCTTCTGAGCTCTCTGACATGCCAAGGTCACATCATATTATTTCAGACATCTCACTCCACTGTCAGATGGTAGGATAGTCTGAGATGAGATAAAGTGGTCCAAGATCACCCTCAGTTTCTGCATCTGTGATTCTGTTAATATGACGGTCTCTTCATATTTTGGAAAGGTCTTCCTCACATTATTTGGGTGATCAGACAGAGATTACATCATCAAGCATGGGTTGATAAGAACCAGGGAGTTTAATAGCCATACCGAGAAACTTGCAGCTTCTAGTAAGAGTGAATATTTGCTTATCTGAGTCCATCTGGGGAACTGGTGGTGACTGAAACCTTACATGTCAGAGCATCCTTGGTGTTACATTTATGCAACTGAATTTCACTACTAACACAGCTTTTTCACTACTAACAAGCTTTTTCCAAGAGAATCTATCTGCTTATTTTCTAATTTAGAAAATTGGAAACTGTGTTCATTCTGCTCTAGATTTCTTCCTCAGTGTCCCCCCTCCCCAGCTCTATTTTTCACAATAGAATGATGTTTCATAACATCAGCAGGTGCAAACAGGGTGATGGGTGTATTTCTGCAGCACATATGGTGGGATGGACCTAGACCTTTCAGAGCCAATGGGCATAAGGCAGTTGAAGAGCTTTGAAGACCAGGGGTCTCTAGCTTTCTGTCTCATGCGAACTAGGATGTTAGACGGATGATGTGCGTGCTCTTGTAGCTTTTTAATGTCATACTAGCTGTTATAGCAGAGAAGAGGCGGTGGGGCCACAATGAGTTAGATTAATGGTACAAAAGACAGCTAGATGCTTCCAGCCCCCCAGGCTTACCCAGTGGCACGTGTATTGTCTCAGCTTTATGTCTGTGTTTAGCTTTCTGAAGAAATCAAATGTCTGATCTTTAATATGAGCCAGAAGTTGAGGTGCCTTCTCACCTCATGAAATACCTTATTCCTCAAACAGCCCTTCAGTATTCAATAGATTCCTAAAGCTTTAAGACGTTTTCAAGAGTCTGAGGCCTTGACTGTAGATCCTTAGTAAACCCTGGGCTCCGATGTTCCTCTTCCACAGACAGGTATTAGAACCCAGCCCTGCATGGGCCTTTTAGTCAGCAGATGATGCTTGATAACAGCCATCAGAAACGGTTCTTTGGGAGAATAAATAGATAACTAAATAAGAGCAAGAAAAATAAGCCAAGGAAATTATGGAAGTTTACACAGTGTTGTTTAAAAGACAAGTCAATATTTTTATAAGGGCAGAAGAGGTATTCCTGATCTGTAGTCAGGACTTCAATGCAATGCAGGCCAGATTACCACAAGCACTCTCTAATTCTTAGTTTATCTTCCCTCTGTGTACAAGCTGATAAGTTAAATTATAAATGTGAATTTAGCAAATCATCAAATTTGATAATTTCACCTTGTCTCTCAGAAAGTGCTGGGAAGAAATCCCATGCACATCTTTGAAATTGCTCTGAGATTCAATCAGGTGGGACAACAGTACAGCCTGTTCACCATGAAACAGAGCCAGGGTTGAGGCTGTCCTGAATAAAGGAAAAACCCATCATAGTTGTGGTGTTGTGCAGTTTTTAATAAACCTGCAGCAAAACCAAGGAAAGGTTCCAATCAGGGGAAGAAAGCAAACACTGTGCACCTCTTCTCCTGGCCCAGCTTCAGAAAACAGAAGAGGCAAGGAATATTTCCTTTAAGGGAAGAGGAGGAATGTGGAAATATACAAACCCTGTGCAAAGCCATCGGGATCTTCTCTTGTTATGCTACCAATGGCATGGTATTCCAAAGTTTTACAAATCCTGTGTTTTCCAGGAGCTGTTGCTTCTAGCATGGTGTTATCCAGTGCAAACCAGCTGTTTCTCCAGCTCATTTAGGAGATCTGAGTGATGCAGGACCACAGCATCTGAAATCCAGAGATGACTGGTTTGCTATTAATAGACGTAAAAAATTGGAAGTGTACATTACCCTTCTGGCAATCCCACCATGTCAGTCTGTCAAGTAATGTCAGAAATCCTGAGTTGCAGCCAAGTGAAACTTGCAAACGATTCAGCAGAGTGCCAGGACGTGTATTTTTGTCATTGGCTGTCAGGGGCATCTCCCCTGAAGTAGGAACCTGAAACTTTATTGCAGATAGCAGGAAATTCTGGACAACTGGTACGATGCAAAAGAGATTTTTTCCAAGGAACAGCAATGCTTCTTGCCTGGCACATTTGGCTGAAAATCTAGAATAATGCTTTGGCTAGGGTGAACTGTGAAAAGCTTTGCAGAACAAGTTTGACACCCCTTACCTAGCTACCCTGTTGTGCTTTGGGATCTTGGGACAACTGTTTGCATGGGTGGAGTGGGGATACATGGAGGAAGGGATGGGATGTTCCTTCAGTCTGAGTGCAGTAGGAAGAAAGATAGGGAGGTGTGCTTGGAAATCCAAGGGTAGGTGTAGAGTTGCAAGGTGTAGCAGTGGGCAGGGAGCACATTTAAGAAGAAATGTTAGATGTGAGAGTTATGAGACTTAGGGTGTAGTGGAAAAGGGGAGAGGAAAGCCCTTTTGCTTGGGACTGGCAAAACTGAACTTAGAAAGAGTGAGATATGTCTCAGAATTTATTTCTGCTTCTTGCCAGGTTGGATCTTTAGATGCTATTGGCAGTGTTTACAGAAATACAGAAAGTTTACAGGGTTAACTGTGTGTAGGTGGGGATAATCCTGGAGACTTCTGGTGCTGATTCGACCTAGGCTATTTAGCAAATGGAAACCCTCATCCTGGATTCTGTGCCAGAAAGACAAGCTTGCATAGCTTGGACCAGTGTTGCATTTGAGCAGATTAAGTTCTGCAAGCAACTCTGCCATTTATGCCTTGCTCTTGTTTCTAGTATGCGCGAGAGACATATGAGAAGTACTTGACTTCTTGGGGAGAACATGTTTTTACTTCCTAAGTCCTTTGGAAGTTTGTTACAAGATGGGAAATGTGAAAGACTGCTTCCTCTAGGAAGTAATCATTAAAACATCTGAGAAAGAATGTATGCGTGGTGTTCAGTGGGTCAAACCACAGCACACTAGTGACTAGAAGCCAGGTGCTGTGCCTGCTGCTTGGTTTTATCAGGCTAATAGCCCCAGGTAGGAAAATCACCCTGGGCAAGTGAGAAGCACTACATACTGGCTCATGTGTTTAGTGTTTTATAGTCTCAAAGAAGTTCTGAAGGAGGGTAGGGGCTCTACAGGACCTTTAGTGGAAGCTCTCAAATGAGACAGTCTCAGGTAATTCTTGTCAAGCTGCTGAGTTACTTGTTTAAAATCATTTAAACTTCTGGTCAGGGTCATGCTGCTTCTTGACCTTCATCTGTGATTTGGACACTTAGCGTCTCTTCGGAAAGTCCTGCTGAGTAGTTACCTTTGCTTTGATCCTTGCACCATCATTCTGTGTCAGGTGTAAATAGATCTCTGGAGAGGTCCTCTCCTGTTCCACACTAGATGGTTGCCTGAGTTTTACTTCCTAATATTCCTCCTTAACCTTGACTGCCATCTACAGCAGGAGAAACAGTCTGTTCTACATGCACCTTATCTGGGCTCTGCAGAAGCAGCTCCTTTGTCTGGGTTATGGGCATGCTGGTCTAGAGCCCTGCCTCTAGGTTACCACTTGCTGTTTTTCCAGGCTTTTGGTCGTCTTCAGCCACTTATTATCCAGTTCTTATTAAGGTGCTTCAGTCTAGATTTACTGGTGATAAATCCACCCCCCTGGGATTCTTCCTTCCCCAAGTTCCATTTGTAAGGATTTCCTGCAACATTGACTACTCCGTTGTCTGCCCTGCTTATCTTTATGTGATGTATGTGCTTTACTTTGTGCATTTGAAGTGTTAGGGAAAGCCAGCTTTCTTTTTCAAATTCATTATTTGCTTTCTAGTAAAAATAAATTATTTCTATTTAATACCAACAGTTTAGCATTTATGTAACAATTTAGGACTTGTCATCTCATCCAGTGTGAACTTGCCTGAGTGTGTTGTAGACAGAATACTTTGCTGAATTAGCACTTCAAGTCAGGCATTTCTGGCTTCCAGCCCACCGTGTTCATGTGATTTCTGCAACCAAGTGACATGGTTCCTGCAGTTAGTGATGAGCATCAAATTTAACCAGCAGCTGCAGTAAATAGGAAGTTCTCAAAAGTTCGAGCCTCACACTGTAGGGATCCAGCCTGGCCTTGGTCACGTAGATACTTGCAGGAACGGTTCTCTGTTTGGGAATACTGGCTGGACTGATCCTGGGTTGTGTTTGTTCTGACTTTGTGTGAATCACTCAGTCTCTTTGTGTCACTGTATCCCTTTCTGAACTGGTACTAATAATGATCTTGGCACCTTTAGCTGATGCTAACTACTGTGTGAAACACTAGTTTTTCTAACTGTACATTTTATATGATGTAAGTCTTAAAGCACTAGCATTGTAGGCTGCTTAGATGAGCTCTGGAATGGAGTTCTGTAGCAGGGACTGGGCCCTTGAGATGCCTTTCAGGCTCGTGTATAGAGATGACCAATCTCACATTCCACCACTGAAAGAATTATTGTGTGTAGATATATGAAAGAGTGGAAAAGAATGGGGAAGGGTATTCAGGAAGCTGAAGATGGGGTTTTTGCAGAGATTTTTTTTTTATTTTATTTTTAGAATGGAGAATCTTTATGTCAACCGTTTCATGCACATGTTCCAGTCCTCCTGGAGTGATTTTGCAGATTTTGAGAGGATCTTTGTCAGAATCAGCAATACAATCTCTGGTAGGTTTCGTAGTATTTACTAATGTTTACATCATAGAATGACTAATTAGTTGTCTTGTATGGGAGTGGCCAACCTGCATTTCTGCAGTCTCGTGGTTTTTCGTAATTAAACTGTAACCTCAGACTGCAGATCGCACCAGTAGCCTGCAAAAAGTGAAGTTATGATCTTGCACAAACTGAAATTATTGGCAGTTGCTCAGTGACCTTCTCTGTCCTGAGCTATAGTGGAGGACTCATCCCCCTCTACTGTATACCCTGAGAATTTGAAAAGTGAGATTTAAAAATATTGTGGAAGGTTGTTTGCAGATGGAGAGAGTATTTTTTATAGGAATGGAATATTTTACTCCTCGTTGCTTCTGTACATAGAGAAACAAATTATTATGAATTTTAATTCTTCTCAAAATGAAAAGCAAAGATTACAATGTCCATTTAACTTAAGTGATTTTTTTTCTTAAAATTATGTCACTTTTTCCGTCCTCTTCTTGATACTTCCTTTAGTCAAAGTTGCAGTGCAGTATAGCAGAAGGTGAGGATGAAAGAAGGAATCCTATAATGCAGTAAGATATTAATGCAGATGTAGATCCTGCAAGCTTGTTCTTTCTTTAGAATATGTGATGCAGCACTGGAAGGAAGATTTTATGTTTGGCTACCAGTTCCTGAATGGATGCAATCCTGTGCTGATCCGGAGATGCACAGAGATACCCAAGAAGTTGCCTGTGACTACGGATATGGTAGAATGCAGTCTGGAGAGGAATCTAACCCTGGAGGAGGAAGTGAAGGTATGTCTCTGAGTCAGGTGGGGCGCCATCTGTTACTTCTCAGGTCCTCTAACCTCTAAATCTTGTTCTCACTGCCTTCAGATACATCTCCTCTCTTCAGACTGTGTGGATGGTCACAGTAGAGCTGATTGTCTCTGCAGACTGGGAGCATATCTGCTGACTTTTTTTCTCCTGCAGTTCTGGAGCTGCAGGCCATGCCTTTCTCCAGGTCCAGTTAAAGAGATGGCACCAGGATGTGAGGGATCCTTTTTCAGTGTTTTCCTCTGAGAAGTTAGGGATTGACCAACTGCCTCAGAGGGGAAAAGTGCCTCTCCCTCTCCTGAAGGGGTCTTACCCTGTTGTTACCCACAGAGTTGAACTAACGTGCTGAAGAAGGGCTGGTGCTTGCTTTTCTTCATACAATGAACGTGGAGGTCTCTTCAGCTGGCAGTGTGAAGCTTGCTTTCATCTTAGTGTCACTGCATGAATGTCAAATATGTAGTTGCTCTTTGCTGAAAGACTCAGCAGACACAAGTCAGGTGGTTTGTGTAGAGGTGCTTGCTGTCTCAATGGTATCATCCCTGAGCCACCATGAGCAAGGGTGGACCAGTGGCCACTCGTAACCACAGGGCACAAGCCAGCCTCTGGCCAAGACTTCCTGACCTTTGTTCCAAGCCTTGCTGGAAGCGCTGTTAAAACACATCATGCTTGGAGGTTTTTTATGTTGTTTTTTTTCTCCCCACCCAGCAAGGAAATGTTTTCATTGTGGACTACGAGCTGCTGGATGGTGTGGATGCCAATAAAACAGACCCGTGCACAATACAGTACTTGGCTGCACCTATCTGTCTGCTGTATAAGAATCTGGAGAATAAAATTGTACCCATTGCAATCCAGGTGGGCTTATGGTCAGCATCTTTAAAGGGACACATTGCTTGTTGTCTCATCCTAGAGAGAAGTGACTTAGTGTTTCATATTCTTATTTCTTTCAGCTTGGTCAAAAGCCTGGGCCAGACAACCCTATATTCCTTCCTTCAGATGCCACATATGACTGGCTGCTAGCTAAAATTTGGGTTCGCTCGTCTGATTTCCACATCCACCAGACCGTAACCCATCTCTTGCGGACCCACTTAGTCTCAGAGGTGTTCAGCGTAGCTATGTTTCGGCAGCTGCCTGCTGTACATCCCCTCTTCAAGGTTGGTTCTTGCACAAAGGGGTGCAAATCAGTCAGGGAGGTTATCACCTTAGTTTGACCAACCTAGAAGAAGTCGTGGTGGTAGCTCAGCTGAGATAGTTTAGCTGGCTGCCCTGCAAGGCAGTGTACAGCTAAGCCACCAGGACTTCTAGGACTTCAGACTTTACACCTGATTGCTGTTGCATTCAATTGGAGAACTTGCCTTTTTTCATTGTTTGTCTCATTTCACAGCTTTTAGTGCCCCACATGCGATTCACAATAGCCATCAATACCAAAGCCCGAGAACAGCTTATCTGTGAATGTGGCCTTTTTGACAAGGTAAGTAATCCTTTTTCCAAATCTTTGCAATTCTTTGTGTTTCTGTATGTATTTTTATCCTTTAACCATTACTTATTGCCTTGTTTCTTGACCTTTCTACTAAAGGGCAAATGTAACTAGTATCACCTAACGGACACACAGAACTGATGCCTCAGTGTGCTAAAGATGTTATCTTTTACCTCTAAAGTAGCCAGTTCAGAACTGGCCAGTGTCAGTAGTGAGTCAGTATCTCACTTATAGCTGATGTGGCTTTGGGATATCAGTATAGGAGTATAAGCTAATATGCGTATACATCCCTGCACATGTATGCACGCAGTTGAGTCCCCAATTTCTTTTAAGTACTCAGTTACTCATCTTGCAGCAGGATGGCAATCAAAAGAATTTGTGATTGCGAAAGGAAATTTGCATCAGAGAAAAACGTGTAGATAAGAAAGATTTGTAAGCCCACAAATTATGGTTGTAGATTCCAGCCTGTCTTCTTGAATTGCCATAAACAGCAGAGCTGCGGACCTGCTAGAATTAAAACTCATCTTCCTCTGAGTCAGTGAAACATAGCTGTATGTCGTGGACTGTGATCTGGCTCTTAGGTCAAATCTGAGCATCTAAATCTGGCTGCATTGGTATTTAACATGGACCCAGGTCTTGCTCCCATGGCTTCCTCAGAAATGGCGTGGTGCATCTAGGAGCTGCAACAGATTGTCATGCAGCAGGCTTTGTGACATCATGCTAAAAGTTTGGGGAGGTTTCAGAAGGTTTCAGAAGTCCTTCCAAAGAGGGAGCTTGTGTTTCAGGACAGCTCTGTCCCCCTTACACCTCTGGCACCAGACCTAAAAGAGAGATTAAAATCAGGCACCTTCCTTGCCTTCTGTACTCCACTGCTGTTTGTGGAGACCTGGCAGGCACTCCCATCCACCCCTTTGAACAGAAACATAATGTCCATACCTCATGCACGTGGAGTAAGTGTGTGGCTAAAAACTGCTAGCACGCATCATGCAATTCCAAAATTTGTTGGTTCTAATATAGATGAGCAACCAGAGGACAGTAAGTGTAACCACACTACTGCTGTAACACCAGTGTAATATGCTAGAAAAGCAACATTTTTGGGCTTGTGTGCAGTGATTATCTGAAGAGTTTTGCAGTGCTATTTGTTGTGGACATGCTGTGCTTTCTAAATGTAACATATACTGAAGCTCTGGCCAATCCGCATCAGTAGCCACCCACTGGGATTGATCTCATGGCTAAAATTCCAGGGTGGCTAACTGTAGCCTGCATCTCTAAACACTTTTTCCTAAATTACTCTGCAGCATCAATGGCTGGTTTAGCAAAAGCCCTGTTCTAACGCGCTCCTGGCTGCCTTCCTTCACACATATGCTGTTTCTGGAACATAGGACTAGCAGAAAGTTCTTCAGGTTTGATACCTGGATGTTGCAGTACTTTGTTACTGTATGTCATTACAAGCAGGTGCTGCACCTATGCAGAAAATGTGGATGTTAACAGTAATTGATGGGAAAGGTGTGAACTTTCTGAAGTCAAAATGCACAGTTGCAGTAGACCTCTGCAGTTTGGTTCTTGTTTGTGTGGAGATGTAGTTTTCTCCCTTCAAAAACAGCTTCACCAGTATTTTGAATACCATCTCCTGTGAGTTTGGAAAGCCAGTCTCAGCTCAGAGTGAACATAATCTCCTGTTGTTCCTGTCCTGCTGTTCTTCCTGCAGGCAAATGCAACAGGTGGAGGAGGACATGTACAAATGGTGCAGAAAGCAATGAAGGATCTGACTTACAGCTCCCTCTGCTTCCCTGAGGAGATCAAAGCTAAAGGGATGGACAGCAAAGAGGATATTCCCTACTACTATTACCGGGATGACGGCATTAAAGTTTGGGAGGCTATAAAGAGGTAAGAAACCAAAGTGCTAGAATTTATTAATAAAGTCACTGTCACAGAGACACAACTGTATTTTCTCTCTGCTTGCTTTGCTCCTCCTCACAGCCTTGTGAGCAGCACCTTGACTGTTTGGTCATATGGTATCTTTTCCATCCAACATACCTTATCTGAGGAAAAATATATAGTTGAGCATATATCTGTGAAAGACTGTTAATTCCTGCTTTTTTATCCCTGTTTTCTTGCATTCTGTATGTCAGAGGCCTCTTTATACTCTTCCATAGGGTTTCACAGAGTTTAGTGAGTTGAAATTGAGCCCTGCAAATGGAATTTAGTTAGCGTGGGGGTTTTTTAGCTATGCACAAACCAGGAGAGAACCCAGCTTTCTAAGCCAGCCACGTGAGCTCATCAAGATCCTTGCACAGTAGAAAAGTAAGCTTGGCTTACATGAGAATCGTGTTTTGAAACTCAATAAAATGGACATTAAATGATTCAAGCAAAACCTTTCTTAAAATGCCTTAAAATTACAGGGGCCCAGTTTTGTCAGAAAGGACATCAGTTTTGAGTCAGGAAAGGTACTGCAAGGCTACTTGACCACACAGATGTGGCTCCTTTTCAGATATGAAACACTGCCTCAGAATGGAATGATTGATATGTTTTTTAGTCTACAGTAGGATTTCATTTAAAAAAAAAAAAGGCATATTTTTGCATGGCATAAATTGCTTGCTAAATATGCATCTGTTTCTGGTCACTGGCTTTTGAAAAGCATGTTCATTAAAAATCAGATCTTTTGTGTACACTGAGTAGGGAGTTTATAATGTAAGAATAATGCTTAAAGTGTTGGGTATATCTTTGTCCCCTGTGTTTTCTCTGTGTTTTGGCAAGGGGTTAACTTGCAGTATTTCCTGCAATTTTTAGTGCCCATTTGAGAGAAAAGGAAGTTATAACAACTTTTCTGTGGTTGATGTCTTGATGTACGCTTTTTTTTTTGTCCCTCTTCTTTCCTGTGGGTTTGTTTTTCTGATTGAGAGATGTCTTTTCAAACACCAGACAGTTCTTAGTCAACTCAATTTGGTTTGACTGTTTGTGGATGTTAACCTAGCTGAAGAAAGATGTTACAGTGGCTCAAACTTGGTTGAGAGATTCTTTGTAAGGAAATAATTTGGTTTATAAATGACATGGGCAGTACTCTTGAGTATTTGATATCCTGGCACATGAACCCACGGTCATACATGTGTCTTGTCACTATGAATCTCCTGCACTCTGCAGGAGGTCAGTCTCGCTCTTCTGATAAAATAACTTCTAGCCCCAGCATTGTTTCACATGTGGTGGGTAGCCTAGAGTTAAGATAGGTTGATAAGCTGATAAGGTTGTCCCTATAAAAACAATGAGGGTCAGACAGCAAATTTTTAAGCCCCTTCTGTAAAACTCACCTTCTTATTTCTGATCTAACTGCAGGTAGATATTCCAACCCCAAAAGACCTCATCCACACTTCATATACTAATTTACATTTGGATGGAAACAGATCTAAAATACTGCCATTGCATAAGAAAAGGATTATCTTTGGTATGCATCTGGCACGTGTTGCCAGGTTGTGGAGGTAGAGCCCATGCAGGGCAGTTTTATCTCTGCGTGTTGCAGGATTTTTCTTTTCTTCTGACTCCTTCTGGAAGCCAAAATTACTTAAGCTCTTGGTAACTTAAGCTCTCAGTAACAACTCTTGACTTGGCTGGCTAATAAAAACCACACTGACAGATTTCCAGATTATGATAATTAGAGGAAGAATCTATATTGGCTAACAATTCTGTTTCCATCACTCAGCTTCCACTTCCACTGTCAGATGTTTCACCCCATGGGTTGTTGTAAAAATATTTAGCAATTGATTATAGGTGCCTGCAGAGTTAACAGAATATCTCAGCATAGCTCAGTTAACCAGTCATTCAGTCATGAAACGCAAATCTTCAGGAAATCTGGCTTAAGCTATTTATTCTGCTTGCAGAACTATTTCTGTTATCTTAGGAATTTAAGAGCCTTTCTTTCTGAGATGAGTTAGCCTAGAAAGCTTTTATAGGAAGAGGGGTTTTGAGAAGAGGAACTGAAGAAGGAGAGATGTCTGCTGTTTGCAGTGGGTTTAGGAAAAAGCTCTAGACCTCTTCTACCCAAGAGAAATTTTCTGGGATACCCTCACTTTGGAGTGTGCCATTTGAGTTTTTGAAAAGGATGCTTGGTAGGAGGGGATCAGCTATTTGAATGGTATTCAAGAGCAGGTTTGGAATATTCCACATACGAGGGATGGTGCAAGTATCACAGTTTGGGAACCCCAGTTCCTAGTGTGAGAGCTATGTGGATATGCCCGAGGGAGTCTGTATTAAGTGAAGAAAAGGATGTAGATGTGATGACTGAGGTCTGGGCAGGAGCAAAGCATGAAATAAGAGAACAAAGTGCACCAGACTGTTCAGGGGGTGCAGTGTGGTCCAGTATCTCTTTCTTTGGGGAGGAAGTGATGCTGCAGTCAGAAATGAGTCAAAGTTGCCTCTGTGCCTTCCCACTGCTTGTGGTAAGGAGGTTGGAGGGTGGTGAGACTTTCCCTGTGCAGCATCTGTCTCCTCTACAAGGTCAGTAGAAGGTGTTTAGGGAATGGCAGGCTTGCTTTCTCCTTTTTGTTGTGTATTGTTCATTTGTTTCTGTGTCTGCAGTTTTGCAGAAGATGTGATTCACATCTACTATGAGAGTGACGAGGTGGTGTGTGAGGATGTGGAGCTCCAGGCCTTCGTCAAAGACGTTTATGTCTATGGGATGAGGGGCGTGAAGGCCTCAGGTAAGGTATGATGGCCCAGCCAGGTCTGCAGCTTGTTCAGTCCTGGCTGACAGCAATGCTATGTGCACAGCATGCGTTGGACTGTTGGAGACCCTCTCCCTTCTTGGCCCAAAGATGCTCAGTTTTATGGGTGAAACGTTGGATCAGGCGCTCCCTCCTTAGGAGACAGCTCCTTCCTTTGACACGTTCTCACGAAGAGCTTAGTTGACTCATGCAGTCTCTCTGTACACTGGAAGTAGTCCTTTGATCTTGTCATACTTTGAGCATTAGAGGAGGATCTGTCTGTATGTGCTGTTGGAACCACCAGACAGACTGGTAGAAATCGCAAGGAGTAGCAACACCGCCTTGAATCCCCTCCTCCAAACCTTGTACCAAATAATAAGAAGAAAGAACCTCCCAAAGAGTATCTAGCTGTAATTCGTGCTGGTTCGGCATCTGTGTCCTTGTTGAGCTGTTCTGCTCTCTTCACAAGAAGATACTCGTAATTTTTTCCGATACTTTTTTTTTGCTCTGTCTCCTCTTGCTGACTCTAATTTCTTGTAAACAATTACCTGGCTGTGGGGGCTCTCACCCATAACACAGCTTTGTTCTGTCTACCTGCATTAACACTCTCCTGCCTTTCCTTTAACATATCTTTTTCTTCCATTCGCATTTTGTCCAAGCAGATTTTCGGGAATTCATACAGGTGGGTGGAGAACCTTCATACTATCCTGAGTGATTTACATCTGGAAACACCTGTTGGCCAGCGAACTGGGGCAGATGGCCTTGGCATCAGATGGCCTTTTGTGCATCAGAACTCCAGGCAAAACTGTAATATTTCTACTCAATACCACTATGCGCTGGTGTATAACAGCCTCCTGGGCTCTACCTGCCTGGGCAAGAGGATTGGAGGGGCAATAGTTGCCATCATTTTTGTTTGTCTAGTTGTCTCTTAGCAAAAGCTAGTGGCCTGCTAGTAGGAACTTTATGCTTGACCTAAGCATCTTGATATGGGACAACTACTGAGCCTTTCCAGGGCTACAGCTGGGCTGGGCACTACAAGACACAGGACTGTCACTACAGGTGGGAAACCTGCCAGGCCTGCAACATCCTTCTCTATGCTGTTGCCACTCCAAGGGCTGGGGCAGAGAGCAGGGGGACTTGACTGGGTCTGTAAACAATATAAGGAGGATAAATGGGGAGGCTCTTCACCTAGGGCTTCTCTTCTGCTTTCTGTTCCTCCTCTGGGAGGGCTGCCCTAACTGGGAACATGCCAAGCCCATTTAAAGATAAGCACGGCGTACTTAGGATAGCAGGACACAGGAAAGGATGGTCCATCCTCTCCTCTTTGGGTTTGGTGGCTGGCCAGAGCTACCATGTGCCTCTTTCTGCTCTCAGGTTGAGTTCACACCTGCATCAGGTTGATGGTGGTGATGTGAAGCAGCTGGCACAGGCAGCCTAAACAGGGGCAGCTCAACTTGGAGTGCTGACAAGTCTCTAGGTATCCTGGGACCTGTGGTCACATTGTGCTGGGCCAGGGAGTACAGCACAGGACTGTGATACAATGGTGATAGGAGAGATACAGGCTTGGGGGTGCTTTGGTAGCCAAATACTTTCCTGGTCCCTGACTATTCCCTTCTTTGTTTACGTAGCTCCGTTTGATTATTCCCCTTCAAAGACAGCTTGATGCAACTATTTCTGTTCCTCATTTTGTTATTTCTCTTTCAGAAGTTCTCATTTCCTCATTTCTCATTTCAGCAAATAAGCTCTTCCTGCGCTTTCTCACAGTGCTCTTGATTGCTGAGCCTCGGACCTTTATAAATACAGACGTTGTTGTTTGTTCTTGGCATGAACCTTCCCTGCTTGCACTGCAGACTGATGAAAAAGGGAGCATCTGAGGCTGTGTCCTGTGGACTCTGTCTTCCTTGTTGCAGGGTAGGTAGGGTGAGAGACAGGACTTCTATTATACTTTGCCTTTCTCTTAAGGAATGGCACATATGTTGCAAACAGTGATGATGCCTTAAGCCTGTATGAGGTAAGGTGGGATCACTCTGTTTTTGTGGCTGGACAGCCAAGACACAGAAAGGTTGTGCAGCTCCTGTTAGACCACACCAAGATTCAGAAAGTGAATGCCCTGCTCTTCAGTGACTATTGCAGTGTCCTCTGACTCATGCCTTTTGAGTGGCCAATTACTGCTGGGTTAACTGCGTTATTAAGTAACACTTTTCTTCTCCCTCGTTTAGGGTTTCCTAAGGTGATCAAGACAAGAGAGAAGCTAGCAGAATATCTCACGGTGATAATATTCACTACATCAGCCCAACATGCAGCTGTGAATTTTGGTCAGGTAGGAGTTCCTGAGAAGACTGTTCCTCTCTCTGGGCTGGGAGGTGCACCTACCAGGGCAAGGTCTGAGAAATGTTTTTTAGTAGATGTACAAATGTTACATTACTCTTTCTGATCAAAATAGCCACAGAGCTGTCTGCAAGTCCCCATGAAGACTGTGAAAATATAAGTATTTTCAAAGCTGAGAAAGGCATTTTGGATCCTAAATATGTACCAAAGCTCAAATTTAGGGATTCTAGCTTGTATATTTTAGTTTTAGTAATTTTATTATGGGGAACAGGTTTTTTTCAGCATTTAAATGGATTGCTAAGGCCCCTTTCAGAAATGCTAAATGCACAGTCTAGTTACCATGCTTTCCAGACATCACCTGAACTGCCTGGATATGATACATGCTGGTAGTCTGTGGCACATTCTACGCTAAAATACAAGTAGTTGTGCTACACGGCTTTGTTCTGCATTTGCTATGAGTGCATGCACAGATGGCTACCGTGGATTGCTGTTGTAAGCTGTACTAATTTGGCAGTGTGCCTGTTGCACATACAGCCTATTTTCAGATGCGGCTTATGGAATACATGCAGCGCAGCTCAGGGCTGTTGCTGCAGTTCCTGTCACCATCTGTCCTGGAGCTGCAGCAGCTGGCTGCTTCCAACAGCTCCATCCCAGCAGTACGGCAGTCTAGATGGCCTGAGGGAGTATTTACCAAAGATCTCGAGTTAACCAGTTGAAAGTTGCCTGGCACAGCTGCAGGACCTCCATTTCTGCTTGAGTACAGACAAGCCTCCACAAGGTAAAGTCTCACTGAAGTCAGTGGCACATGAGTCCCTAGATGGTCAGTGATACCCAGATACTTAACTCCCACTGACACACATAGCAGTGCATCTGTGAGGGTCTAGGCTGTGGTCACACATGGTCAAATTTTGAAAAATACCGATGTGCTTAGTATTCCCAATGAATGGAAAGGGCGTTGCTCCTCATTTCTTGAGTTTACAAACCAGTTGGCAACATTGAGCTTCCTCTGTGATGTTTAGCATGTCTGGTACTGATAGCCTGTGTTATCCCAGCCTGCCTTTGCTGACATATATCTACCCTGGTAACATCCTGCCTTTCGAAAGCTGTTTCTTCCAGCATCGAGGCATTTTGGAAAGCAAGCTTCTGGAACAGGCTCCCCAGGGAAGTGGTCATGGTGCCAAGTCTGTCAGAGTTCAAGGAGCCTCTAGATGATGCTCTTAGTCGTATGGTTTGGTTTTAGGTAATCCTAGAGGGAGCACAGAGCTGGACTCAATGATCCTTATGGGCCCATTTCAACTTGAAGATACTCTGTCATTCTGTGATCCTAAGAGCCTTTTTCAGCCTATATTCTGGCTTCAGGCATGGATGATCTCACTGATAAACAGGAAGACCATCTTTCCTATGGTGATTATTCCCCAAAACATCCCACATCACTCTCCATGTTGACACTCCTGTCCACTGTCCACCCCTGCAGCTCAGAAGTTCCGCAGTGGGTCTAGAGCCAGATGTCAAATGAACCCATGCTGTTCCTGTGCTGCATCCATGACCAGGGACCTTTGCAACTATTCACTTCTAATCTGTCATTACAAGTGATGGAGACATCTCTCAGGCTCTCCTTCAGAAAATACCATCTCTTCAAGTACCACTAAGAAAACATCTCTTAATATGTCTGGAGAGCAGTGTAGGAGAAAGGGGGTGCTAGTGGACAGCAGGATGCCCATGAGCCAGCAATGTGCCCTCGTGGCCAAGAAGGCCAATGGCATCCTGGGCTGTATTAGAAGGGGGGTGATCAATAGGTCGAGAGAGGTCCTCCTGTCCCTCTAC
>NW_009723759.1:0-4195 GCF_000703405.1 Apaloderma vittatum | reverse complement strand
TTTGACGTTGCACAAACGGGCACTGCAGGCCTCCCCAGGCGGCCGCTTGTCGGTGCCAGTGTAGTGGAACAAAGCGGTTTTGCCCTTGTTCTTGGTTAAGTAAGTAAATACTGTGTTTAGTGCGGAGGCCGCTGGCTTTAAACATCTACAAAAACTTTGTGAGGCTTTTCACAGCAAAAGCGTCTTTCCTCCAGGGTCCGTTAAAACGGCTCAGGCCTTGGAGCTGTGTTTCGGTTTAGTCTGGTGCAAATTCCCCACAGCCACAGAAGTTATTGGAATGTAGTCTTGATATTTCCAAGGGAAATAAGCGGGCTCAGAACTGCAGAAGGACCGGGGAGAAGAATGTGTCCAAGCCCCAGAATACGGAAGACAACCGCGTCTGGCCTCCTGCTCGGGCAGCGTGTGATTCCAACCATCCCGAACGGTGTCTGGTGATGCGCACTCATCCTCAGCTTCACACAGCGCTGTGGGCAAGTGATTTGGATGGAGAGCCCTAAACAGAGTGTGCTTCTCTGGAGAACCTTTCTGAAGAAATGCATGTTTGGGGATACTTACCGGGTTTTGATGAACATGGAATTGGCAGTTACACTTCACAAATGTAGTGAAGGGGTGTGAAGTAACAGCGGATTTATACGCACACACAGACTTGGTTAAGTCTTGGGTTTATTCCTGTCAAAACCAGTTTTTGATTCTGTCAGTGAGGATAGGAAAGGGCAAACCCATTTCATTTCTATCGTGAGGTATTTTTAAGCATCTCTATTCACACTTCTAAGAGTATTTTTGTAAAATCACTTGGCATTCCTTCTCAATCCTGAAGTAACTTTGTGCAAACAGCTCAGAAGAACTGGGGTTCCAACATTGTCATTATAGCTATTAAAACTGTCTGAATTGTTTTGCTTTTTGATGCTTGCCATAGCAACAGTGGATGTATAATTTGCTGAATATCCATAACAGGATATTTGAATGTATTCTTTACAGTTTTACTTCTGCATATAACTAAGCATGCCAAATCGTCACATTAACCCAATTAGCTGAGCCACGCCCACATCTGCCATGGAATGACAACGAAGATTTTTTTTAAAGAACTTTGTATGTCACGTCCCCTGTAACAAAAAACCCCCAACAAACACCATATATCAGAATAGCAGCAGCTTTTATCAGTGTGCTGTTAAAAATTATTCATGATTCAGACTGCAAAGTCCAGGCACATCTACTTTCTTGCCACTTATCAGCTGGAGGTAGCTCTGTGTTTGTGCCCCTAGAAAGGTAAGACCGAGTCAGTTTATCCTGTACCATACATGCACAGAATCTTTTGTGGTTCAGCACCCCTGTGCCTTAATAGTGATTAGACCTCTGATTTTTAAACAGTGGGGAGCTAGGAAGCTTGAAAGATCCCAGCAGCACTTCAATTCAAATGGCTTCTTTCTTATCATTTTATTGCACGAGGAATTAAATGAAAATGTTTGGCACTTTGCTGGCACGCTTGATGAAAAATCCACATTCAAATGGCATCCGTAGTATTACATAGCTAACAATGCGGTAATAACCTATATGCTGCTCTTAAAGTTATGTATGATTTCAGGTATATAAGATGTGGTTTATCAGGATTTGGTGGATTTTTTTTCTACCAGGAGGAAAAAAAACCCCAAAACTTATATTCAGGAAGAGAATGAGTTCACTAGCCATATGCAGCAGAGTTCATGCGCTACTTCAGTAATCCCTTAAATATGCCTTATTCATGCTTATCCACACAAATTCTCATCGTCTTTACAGCCCGGGAAGGATCTAGAAAGCCAGACCGTGCTCCTGAAGACACTTTCTCGAGCAGGTTGCATTAGTTCTGAAAGTGGAGCTGTTGCCAACCAGTGGCAGTTCCTCCCTCCTCAGGCTGGGAGGAGGCAGCTGGTGTCCTGAGCAACCTTGTCAATCAGACCACATGGACATCGTTACTCTAATGAGCCAGAGAAGCACCTAAGGAACGGCTTGAGCTTTGGAGAGGAGAAAGAGATGGACACTCTTGTGTAGGCATGTAGCTGATTTTGCATCTCATTACGTTTCTGGGTGATCTCAAGGTCTAACCCCATGTGGAGTACCTTATGGTTATTTGTTCTCAAGAGTATGTAAGTGAATAATGCAGCAGGGGTTATGAGCAAAATAAATGTTAGTGCTCATCTGCCCGAAAAGAGCAAAACGCTGTTTGCAGCAATGCTTGATGTACTTGGGGGTGGCCTGGGCTCCTGCCTGCGTGTCGCCTGCGAGCACTGGTGTCTGCAAAACCAAACCCAGTAGGTCTTCGACGTTACTGTATTTGGTAGCAGAGTCTTCGTAACTCAGAGGAGACGCGTTAGCTCCACCAGTTCTCTCCTCTCCGTTTCATTATGTAGTCTTGCCTGAATATCCAAGCGGGAGCTTGAGCCACTTCTGAGTATCAGCCTGACGTTCATCTTGGCCGGGAGACCCACATGCCAGGAGAGGAGCTGGTTTGGAGGAGGGAGGCAGCGCAGAGGACCGGCACCCTGAAGGCACTGCAGGCTGTGCGTTGTGGCCATGCCAGCTGCCTGTTTCTGGCTGCAGAAGAGAGCAAGTCAGGTCTGTCCGCCGTGGGTGGGTGCCGGCACCTGCTGCTCCCCGAGGAGCGCTGAGTCGAGTTCCACACGGGCCAGCCCTCTGCAGCTTGGTAAGATGTCACCCTAACATCTAACACTTGTCTCAGGAAACGGACTTGATCTTTTAACTGCAGAGCGACACCTATTTTAATCTAGCATTCTGCTTTTGCCATAGTGCAAACTATGAGGAGCACCAACTGTATGGCTGTCCTGTGTCTCTGCTAAGTGTAGAGATCATCTTGGAAGAATATCCAAGAGACACAAATTCCTGAAACTCATCAAGGAAATGATAGCTCTGCCGGCGTGCCGACTAGAAGAGTTTCCAGTGTATCTTGGAACGGCCAAAGGAAACAATTATCTTAGCTGATCCTGTAGCTGCATTAATATTTGTGTGTATTTATAGGACAGAATATACTAGATTAGCTTTATGACCGTCGGGAGTGAGCCTGTCATTCTAGAGCCTCTTCATCAATGTGCCTTTCACGCTCCATGAGATTAGCAGCCGCTGAAAATAGGAAGAAGGAATTTTCCTTTCTTCTGTCTTAGAAGAGACCCGTCACACCACACTCCTTGTTCGTCTTGGCTTGGAAATGGCTTCGGTCCTTAGCAAAACCAGAGAGCCACCAGGTCTTTTTAAAGAAGTTCTACTCTCGTGAGGATCTAAGGGAAGATATCCTTTTTGTGTGTTTAGTCACACACATCAAAGGAAACAACCGTTTCAGTCTCCGTTTGCATTGTGCAGGCATTAGATGTGGTCCAGTTACACAGAGCTCTGCTTGGGGAGGCAGAAGTGTCCGTACTCTTCGAGCCTTTAAAGAGATGGGGAGGAAACGCAGCCAGGCAAAGGTGATGTTGCTCTTCCAGGGTGCTTTCAGAGTTTAGAAGGACAGAGGAATTTACGTGGTCTGGGGAGGCTCTGCACTGCACAAGCTCCTTGACATCCTGATCCAAAGGCGTTGCGCCGTAGGCCAGGCAGTCTGTACCGTGGGGGATCTGTGCAGCTGCAAACCGTCACCCTTTTCCCCACAGAACGCGCGAGGGCTCATCGCAAACTCATTCCCCTGTGATCTGCAGGACTCCCACAAACTTCTTGCATCTCGTTGGCAACGGTAACTGGGTTCTCTCTGTGGAGCCGATTCCTCACCTCGGCCAGGGACCGTGCCGAGAGTGGCTTTTCCTCCCCGAGCACCGTGCAGCCCACCTCAGGATGCTGCGGCTGAGGAAGAGGGGCTACAGAACTTTGACTTCTCGGCAGTACTGAAAAAATGGGGGAAACCACCTTTGGAGCCGTGGCGCAGTTGTTCAGGGGGTTACCCAGCGCAGCGCTGGGTCTAGGGGGAGAGCTTGGGTTGGAGTGTCCCCCCAGCAGCTCTTGGGGTCACCCTGCCCGGGCAGACCCTCTGATCCCGGCTCTGGGGGAAACCCCGTTTCAGCATGAACGTTATCACGGAGATGGTAAAACCCCCTGCCTTCCCAGATACACCCTTTTGTAAAAACAGCTCTTGAAAATCTCAGCTCCTGGTTTTGTTTGATCGCTTCAGAAAAAATCGCAGCAGCCGAGTTTCCGTTCGCTTGCGGGGCCGTAAAAC
>NW_009723758.1:0-4029 GCF_000703405.1 Apaloderma vittatum | reverse complement strand
GGGTCCTGGTGCCAGCAGCCGCCACCAGCGCGCACCGCACCGCGACACGCGGCCACACGTGTGATCACGCCTGCCCGAGAGGCCACAGGAGCCAGCTTGTTGCAGGCTCTGACTGAAGCCATAGGAGGGGACTGGAATTTCCTCACAGCATTCCTGGCCTGCTGCCCGAAGCCATAATTACTGTTCCCATGGCAAAGACCCTGGCTTGATCACAAATCACTTCTATGCAGTCAGCCCGTATCACACCCCAGCAAACCTGGTTTTAAAAATTAACTTCTCAAACGCCTGTTTCTGGAAGCAGAATCTTTCAAAAAGAGCTCAGCTTCACCAAGAAACTATGAGACTGCTGAGCATCTAAACTATTCTGAGACTCTTCCAGTCGCTGAAATGCAATTTACCTCAAAGAATGACACAGTCAGAGTTCATACTCTTTCTAGCGAGTGAGTCCTGCTCAGAGAGCATCAGAGATTAAAAGCCTAAAGAGGAGACTATCCAGGCAAATGAAAGAAAGGCAAATGAGACACCGAGAGTGATCTTGATCAAATTACTGAGAAGAGGCAACTGCAGGGATCAGCCCCGGTACCTCAGAGTTCAGATACGGTCCCTCGACCTTAAGGCCGTGCTTCCTTTCTTTTCGGACAGCGATGAAATTCTGGGAAGAAGCAAGCCCTAAACCATGTGTTTCTAATCTGCAGGACATGCCAGCGGGCTGCGCATCACGAGCCCCACACCAGCATCGTAACGAGCTTCCCAAACGGAGTCGCACGCTTCAAACCAAGGGGCCTGCAGCTGAGGCTGAACACGAAGCCCCGGACGGCGACTGGTCCCCTGCCCGGTCCCCAGCGGGGCCAGCAGGCAGCACAGCGCTCGGGAGCAGAGCTGAAATCCAACAAAGGTACCACAGTGAGCAACAGGAGCAGGCGTAAGTACCCTTAATATGTAAAATAAGGACATGAGAAAATCCGAAATAAAGGTGCCAGCACCCTGGCTTTTAAAACAAACTGAACTAGAGCACCAAGAGGCCGCTGTAAGTCCCCCGACATGCTACAGGCCCTGCGCCCACTTGTCCCTGAACCCTCCAACCCGGGGCACTCCCAGTCACAAAAACACTCCCAAAGTCTCCTGGTGCCCCAGCAGCACTGCCTGAGGGATGGCGAGAGCCGACAGCTTTGGGGCCTGTTCTCTTCGAAAACCTTAAACGGGACAGAGCACCATTCCCACCTTCTTTGTACATCCGTAGCAAGAATGGAGAAACTCATAGTTTGGATAAAAAATGGCTTCCCAGCTCAGATTTCGATGTCTGATTCAGCAGCTCGGCCAGCACGCTCTCCCGAGCACGGCTTTCAGAAGGGACCCTGGCAAAGCAGCTCTGCCTCCACCCAAATCTCGCTTCTGGGAGTATTTTTTTTACAAAGTCAACACATGACAAAACTACAGTTCCACGGCATTACATTAAGTTATCAAACAATTAAAAAGAACATTTGCTTCTGAAGGGAGGGGCGATCAGTTAATCCTGGCAGCGACTTCAGTGATGCCCCAGGGATCAGACAAACGCTGAGGACGAGCAGAGCTCCACCTCTGGGGTTCCTTCAGCCAAGCCAACGCTGAAACGCTTCTGCAGCACCAGAGACCTTCCTGGGCAGCCCCCGCAAACCGCCAAGCGGCAGCCAGGCAGGCAGCCTGAAGGGGAAGAGACAGAGAAAAGCAACAGCAGAACGTCAGCAGAGCCGCAGCGCCGAGAGCGCCCGCCGACACGGAGGGAAGGGGCTTCAACCAGCAGCTGACGACACCTCCCTGGATCGCAGCCGCCTGCAGCCCTGTCCCCGCAAGGGTCCCGCGGGCAGAGAGAGGGTCCCAACAAGCGCAGAAGCAGCAGAGCCAGCACACTGGCCCCGAGAGGCCGCAGGGCAGGAGGAGCCTTTGCCGGGCTCTGACTGCCCTCACCAACCCCACGACGCGACGCGTTACGCTGCCACATCACGTGCTGCTGTCACGGGAGCTACGCTGGCATTTGACTCAAACACCGCCAGATAACACGGCTACCTCCAAAATAACTCTACAACTTACCTGCATCAAGATGATTCGACTTCTCTTTTTGCTTCTGCCACTCCTCAAATTCATTCAACTTTCTCAGAGTGTGCCTCGCCCGACTTGACAAGAAACCCCGTTTCTGATGCACATTTTTGTCTCCCCACCCACCCTGGCATCGGTGGGGACACAGCTCTGGCTGTCTCAGCTGGCATCACCACGGTCACAGCTCTGTCCCTCGCCAGGAGCACAGGCCCCTGGACGGCATTTCTCATTTTAGACGCCCGACCGCTGCGCTGGGGACCGAGTGTGCCCACAGGCGGGAGCGACCGGCCCGATACCACATCCTGAAGCTTTTCAAGAGTCACCCAGAGCACTTCGAAGACAGTTTCAGACGCTTCCTGTCGGGTTTGGGTATGTAAACCCACTTCTTAAAGCTGCAGAAACCTAAAGCTGCACATGACACGCTGCTAAAGCCAGCTGCAGCGACCTGTATCCAGATTCACCATTTCTCTAGCAGACACCGTATCAAGCTGCTCTGCAGCAGCCACGGGACGACTTCGCTCCCCTTTGACAACGGCTGCGAGCTCTCAGGCAGTCCCACTGCCCAGGCTCAAGCCTTTCCTCTCCTCTGACGGCAAAACTGAACTCCTCACAGCAGATTGCGTTCTCAACCAGAACCAGACACAATGAGCTCAAATTTCAGGTTCTCATACAAGGAAAAGTCAGAATAACTTTCCCCCTAAAGCTCTAACACACGTGCATACGCTTAACGGCTGTCACATCGGATTTTGTGCCTCTACAACAAAAAACTATTTGCTCTCCAGAAGCAAATTCTAACGCTCCTACTTCACTTACGTAGCGCTCGCACCGCGCAAGCTCAGCTCGGCTTCAAACCCGTCCCAGCACTCGTTCCGTGGCTCCGGCAGGGCCACGTCTCCCCAGGGGCAATGGTGACGCTACCACCACCGCTTGGGCCACTCGCTACAAAGCAGTGACCGCCGGGTCGCTGCTTCGAGGGCCAACATCCACGCCCGTCTAACAGAGAGCGCACGGGGCTGAACTTACTGCAGCGCCGATCCCACCAAGCACAGCGGAAAAGCTTGAGCTGGCGCGGGAGCGCCCGTCCACCCTGCGCGCTCCGGCCGGACATCCCGCAGGAATGAGCCCTTATCCCGCGGACACGGCGGCTATCGCCTCGCGCGGCCGATAAGGAGGCTCCTGTCAGCACTTTGAGTTGCAGGGCTAAGTCTGCGCTTTCAAAACCTGAGACTAGAAGGGCAAAGGTCATATTTATTGTACTCGCAGGAGATAAAAATCAACAGCTACGCACTCGGATTCTGCAGCAGAAGGATTTTTGACATGTAACCGAACCAGAATTCACATAAACAAAGGAAACAGAGTTCTAAAAAGCAAAAGGACCAGCTTCTCCATGGAGAATCATCATCCAGCACACAAATAACAAGCATGGCTTGACATTTTAGCAGGGGAAAGGACTGTTTCTACAGGCAATAAAGTTCTGACAGTTGATAATCCAGGTCCAAATGCCAAGAGCTGAATGCTGAGCCATAATAGAAGCTTTAAATGCACGTGAAACTGAATTACTTTCTGGTTAAAGCCAATTTACATGGTACCAGAAATAGCCCTTTACAGTTGAAGATCTACATTCGGTGAGGCTAAAACTAGGTCAGATGCTGAGCAGTGTAAAAAGAGAGAAAAAGTGAGAAGTGCCTACCTTTGTACCAACTGTTATATCTTGGACAATGCTGTAGAAAAAAGAAAGAAAAGGATTAAAAAAGTTAGATAGGTTTGCCACAAATATCCAGCATAGTTTACAGTAGTAAGAAAAAAAGCAAGTCAAAGTGCACAGTTGTCTTTGCAAGTGAGCCAAGGACAGTTCACACAAAGGAAAATTATTAGATGGTGGAGACCCGAGACCAGGCAGCGCTAGAGAACGGCACCTCTCCCACCTCCTAGAGCCCAGCCTGCTCTTCTGCAGGG
>NW_009723757.1:3781-15230 GCF_000703405.1 Apaloderma vittatum | reverse complement strand
GACTTCGGCCGTTACCGACAGAAATCGGAGAAAACGGTGCGGACCGGCGCAGGCAGAGCTGGCGGACTCGTTACCGTAAAGGACGAGCACAGCGCGTTGGAAAAACCCTTCGCAGAAGCTCATCAGAGTAAAGAAGAGACCCAAGCCGGTGCGAGTCGTGATGGGAAACAGAAACGTCTCTTCTTTTTGCCAAACTTCGCCGTTCTCGCGTCCTGGTAATGTTTTCCACCATCGCTCCCAAGCGCTAAGGATGTCTGTTGCACATCGTAGGCCATCCCCTTGGAAAGCCTTTAGAATCTTTGGGCTCCCCCTCACTGCTTAAGCCTTGTCCGCTCTAGCGGAGATGCACACGGTAAACACGCGGGGCCACAGAGCCGGCGTCCCAGGCCCAGCACATCAATACGGCCATTGAGCTCCTCTGAAATAAACCACCCAAGACGCCAAAGCCTGGCTTCCTCTGGAACTCCTCTTTCTGCAGGTGTTTATGGCCCACCAGCCCCGAAAAGGGGCCAACCGGCTGCGGTGAGAGCGTCCTGCAGGCTGGCACTGTGCCGCTGTGCCAGCGCCAACAGCAGCAGTTCACGGGAGGAAGCTTAAGGATAACTCCTGGCTGCAACATCCTCGTGGGTTTTCACACCTTCTCTTGTTCAGGAGGACAGACTGGACTTGTCCCACTTCTGCTGAGGTTTTCATTTTGAAGAATCTTCATGATCTCAACTGGGGCAGTGCTTCTATTGCATTTGTTGTCAGAGAGACAAAATATTATGTAGCCCTGCTCAGGAAGCCCATAATCCCAGCAGTGGAAGGCAGCACAGCTCTTGGAAGCTGTACGCACTGCAAAAGAGACATTTGGAAAGAAATTGCCAAGGAGGGTCTTAGAGGGGAAATGAAAAGCACATTTTGAAAGGGCAAAGTCGTAGCCAGGTATTTACACCTATCCCATCTTTTTACACTCAGATCCCCAACAAATCTAAGCTAAAGAATATTATATTGCGACAAAATAGCCCAGTACGTGAATGTATTCTTTATTTTTAACAAACGACCATGAATTTCCTGAGATCCACTGCAGCTTGTATCTTTAGTGTTCTTAGAAGACCAAAACACATTAAATGGGCCCAAGATATAGAGCTTTAGATCTAGGTGTAGATCTCTACTATAACAGTAGAGTAGTAGTAGTAGTAGTAGTCTATAACAGACTTCAGAAGTGTTCCTCTGCGATTCCCTTGCACAGTAATTTTTAAATAATGAATGAGACAGAGAACTTGACCCAAACACTCTCATTTCCTTTGGCTGGAAAAAAAATGGAAATGGCATTTAATATTAAAATGCATTAATTCAGAACTAAATCAAAGAGGCTAAACATGTGTATAAAATGGACATGTGCTATAGAACCTGTGGAATAAGCTTGGGTTGTTTTTGTGAAAGCAGCGTGGTCAGGGCATGGGTCTGCACTGTAAATATATCAAGGTAGGTAAAAAGTGACAGAAACACTTCCTAGCTAAAGGACAACGTTGGCAGAAGACTGTGTACGAACTCACTGTGGTTTGTTAAAAATTAGAAAAAGTTTACTGGGTGTGCTGTTCTACTGCACACTCTGGCTAGTGAAGAAAGATCCTGGAGAGTCCTTGAGGGGAGCTGAAAGTCAGAGGAATGCTGTTTGTCTATGGTGTGTTGCTCTAGCAATCACTTCTCTGGAGCTACCGTGTAAGTTCTGAGTCTGAACTACTGCTGATGTAAACCAGGAGCACTTTGGTGAAGGAATGAAGATTCAGTGCAGTGAAACCAGGATCATGAGCTGATGTAACTCAGAATAGTAAGCACAGATGTCAACATTTGTTATATCTAATGTTGCCATCTTCTGTGCAAGCAGGGCCATCTGTGAGTTCATTTTTATGACAATAACAAGAACTCTGACACCAGATTTTGGGTCCAGAACTCCCTGGATGTTTCTCTGGGGTAGATGCAAGGTGGCTTCAGCTACAAGACAATAGAAAGGATGAGGCGATGCAAGGGAGTCCCAGGCTGTCTCTGCTATGGTCAAGAGAGGGCAAGCCTTGGGTGAGTCTGTCCCTGTGCATGACAGCACTTCAGGCTGCCCCTGGGTCGGAAGTCCCACTGTATGATGGTAGAGAGAATCAGGCTGCAGCTGTCTGGGCTATCCTTGAATCACGTCCATTTTGTCCAGTCTTTAATCATTAGTCAGGGCTTTGGTGAGTAAAGAACTGAGCTGTGTCACAGTCTGAGCATCTGTCAGGGGCAGGCATGGCCAATGCTCACGGCCCATGTGGAAGGAAGTCTGAGCACACACTAAAAGATTTCTGTGTTGTCTCTGCAGCCCGTTTTTCGTTGTTTGGGAGATTGTCTAAACATGGTAAAAGCCCTAATAACTGGCAGTGTGCCCTCTGCTCTGTTTTGGAGGGGCTGAGTCTCTGAACACAGCAGAAAATATCTTCCAAAGCCCCCTTCCTGCCTGGACTGAGGAGCATCCCACAGCTTGTGCCATGGTGACAAGAGGCCATTGTGCAATGTCTGCTCTAGTGCCTGGCCACCAAGTGACAGCCATGAACAAGCTGCTTTGCACAACAAAGAAAATCCTGTGAAACCCTTTTTAGAAGCCTGGAGAAGGACTGAGACTAGAGATATAATTATTTCAGTGTGTACAACAGATGGAGACTTTAGAGCGTGGAGCCACTAATCTATGGATTACAGACTCCCTAATTATAGACTGACACTTACCATTTCTGAGGGGCCCTACCAGCCGAGGGAGGGATCTTGCAGATCGGTGCTCAACAATCGAATGCCATGTTCGGGATAACTAGGGAAGGAACAGAGACTTGGAAGAGGTAGCTGTACCGAGCTCTTGCTCGTTTGTATCTTGGAAAGCTGCATGGAGTTCTGGCCTGCTGCAGATCTTGAAAAGAGGAGAGCAGCTCTGGAAAAGGTCCAGCAGGGCCTGGCGTGTGTGCTCCAAGAGCTGGACCACAGCTGCACCCAGGCAGGCTCCTCGGCGACAGGCATTCCCTCGAGGATGAACCATCATCATATCGTTTTTCAGTGCCTGTCGCAAAATTGTAATCTTACTGCTTACATTAATGCAAATCTCATCCTGACTAATAATACATGGAGTAACCATCTGGCCTGTGGAAGGATGTGCCCTGTCCTCCCTTCACTACAGATGATGGAATGATTTATAAGTACCAGTTCAGCTGACAAATGCCTCCATGTTTCCTGTGGATAGGTTTTCCACGGCTGACTGTTTGTCCTTGTTATTCAACAGCTCCAGGAGTGTCTTCACCAAACAGTCCTAACTTCAAGCTTACTCATTAAATATTTATGGAAAATCATGAGGTCGGGATCTCTAAGAGTACGGTATTCAAGGTGTGTGTGCCACTGAATACGGGGGTTAAGATTACTGCATGCCGTAGCTACCGGGAAGAATCTTGGCAAGCTGGGTTAAAAGCTGAGACTTAATAAGTGAATTTCACTCAGCTCATAAGACAGTGTTTGTTCTGCAAATAAAGAACGTCCAGAGCTCTCGTGCCAAGCCTAAACTAAAAATCAAGCAAATATGCACATTTAATGGATGCTGATCCTCAGAGCACTCAGGGAGAATGAATGCTTATAAAACAAGGCGAGATGCAGAAGGAATCTGGATATTGTAAAAAAATTGCTTAGCTTCATCTGGTTTCCTTTAGACTCCTAAAGCTGAGTTGCTGAGTTATTGCATTCCTGTTTGGATATCCTACATGAAATCATGCTATTAAGTCCAGAGACACATCTGACTGTCCCTGCTCCTGGCTCAGCGTTTCACCATCGCCACAGAAACGGCCACAAACAGCTTTGCAAACCCTGAGAGCAGGCTTGTTCCTCTGAGGTCTTCTCCCTCCCTGGCCTCCCTGCAGAGCAGAGCAAGGGTCTTCTTCCAGTTACAGCCACAACAGTTTAAGCCGCCCCTGGGCTCTGAATCTTCAGGTGCCAGAAAGTGTGAGATTGAGGAGGGGAAGAGAAGACAAGAACAGGGAGACAGCCAGCCAGCAGAGTGGGGAACATCTTCAGCTTAAACTTGAGTAGTGCATAACTGGGCCAGCAAAAACCCTCACCGACAGCTTATGCTAGAATATTTCCTAGAACGAGAATATTATCTGGTGATTAACCTCTCCCTAGGCTTGTCTGCAGCTGAGCATCTACTGACAGCTGAGTACTTCACAGCTGTAGGTTTTTAGCAAACATGCAGAACAAGTCATCAACAAGACTGTGTTTCGCTCGTGCGTAAACCAGCAGGAACAGCTTAGGTGGGTGGTGTTGCTCCTGATTTACAGAGGTGTAATAGAGAGAGCAGCCTCACCTAAGAGTCTGCAGAAGGTGGGTAGAAAACTGACAGTAAAGTATTCTTGCTTGAACCCTGTGCTGGCGTGGTGCAGACCCCTGAAACCAGGGGATGAAGACCTGAGTGGGAGGCGTTTGTATCTAGCATTTTAATATTTGAGTGCAAAAAACATGACAGGAAACCTGTGATTTTACAAATTTAGATGAAACAGGAATACTCATTTCCTATACACATTTTAAAATATGACCACAAGACCCAAAGAAACCTTGAGCTACTCTCATAAAAATCAGACCACAAACTTTTTCATGCTAATTGTAGCAGAAATACAAAGACTGCCAAAACTGTGAAAGGCAAAACTAACCCATGCTTGGCTTTAACAATTGACTGAAATGCTAGAAAATGGACAGTTTGGCAACTGGAAGAAAGTCACTAAGTATTGTTCTGAAATTAGTTCCCTAACAATTGTCTAAATATATAGCTCAATTCATACCATAAAGAGATGTGACATACTGAGTAGTGGAAGCAGTCAAAGGAAAGCCTTCTCCATTCAGAAGAAACACGGAGCTCTGCCTCCTCTGCTGCTTGCACCGTGAGCGCGTTACTGTGGTCTGCTGTGTGGACGACATTTGGATCAGCCAGCGACAGAGGGAATGAGTTCATGACCACGGTAGACCCGTTCCCTTCCTGCAGTCAGCCACACAGCGATGATCTAACTGCTCTAGAATGCCTTTACTCTGCAAATGTGCAGCCCGGTACCCACCCACAAAAGACATCTGCTGCCGAGAACGTTGCCTGGCTCAGAGGACGTGCAAGCCTTTGTGTGAACTGCTCTTCTGAATCGAGCAGCTACACCCAAAACTGGCTAAGGCTGCCTATCAGCACTTCTTGGAGGGAGGATGCATCTCTCCATCGCTAAAGATGGAGCAGAAACCCTTGGTGTGCTTTCCTGCCGTGCTCTTGATTCAGGCTCTACTGAAACGACGCTCAGAGGTCCGCGTCGCCTTGACTGAGCTGCCTGTGTGCTCGTTAGCAGCTGCTGACTCCCAGATGCTCTAAAGGCTCAGGTCTTCAGCAGAGTGTTTCCTTTATGAACAAACTGTGATGGAATGCAGTAAGGATCATATAATAGTGCCCATTAATTTTTATTTCTTTATAATAACCCTAATTAGGTTATGTGCATTCAGAGATTTCAATGGAAAAGCCTCTGGAAATGGAAGTCTTTGTCTGTTCGTTCTTTGTATGTTTTCAGCCATGCCAGACGTTTAGTTATGTTAACCTGACACAAAACATGCTTTACAGAACAAGATTATTATTCTGCTTTGCATGGTCCAGGGGAAACATAATGAGCTTCACTTCCTGGAGAAAGATAAAGGAGGTCTGAAAGCATTGCCTTTCCCCCTCAGTGGGGAATTCACTCCCATTCCAGAAACTTTGCTGGCAAAAGACAACATTTTTCAACAGCAGTTTCCAAATTAGGGATCTGAACTCCTGTCCAGGCATGAAGGGAATACAACTGGATGTTTTTCAGGATTAATCGAGAGCATGCACTGAAAAAGGAGAAGGACAAATGGCAGATTTGGAAGTACTCGGCACACAGGACAATCAGTCCATTTTCATTAGGTACCTTAAAAAGATTTTTGTTCATTAAATCTACGTGAGCATTCTGACAAGTAGTGCTGACGGCAATTATCTCTTAGGTCCCGGGTTTGCAAGCTGTGATACTGTCTTTAACTTAAAAAGATGGAAACTTTAATAACCAGTGTAGAATATGAAACTTTTTTTCAGAATGAGAACCATAGTAGCAGCATGTTTAGGGCTTTCCTTGCCGTGTTCCCAGCAACACACCTCCTCCGTTGCAGTACGCCGTGCTGACGCCCACGCTGCCCCCAGCACTCCACTTCTCCTGGTTCTGCCGTAGCTACCCTTGTTAAAGCTCTGCAGAGAAAATCTGAACCTCTCTGGTCCTTCCCTCATCATTGTGAAAAGTGCTTTGCAATTTTCAAAGGAAAAATTCTAATGATTAGAAAATATTGCTGTACAAGTGTAACAAATAAATTGCAGTTTCCAACAAAGTGCAGAAAAAGGACACTCCTTTGGAGCGTTAAGGCACATGTATTATATGTTCATAAGACAAGCTGGAGAAAAGCAGTGGGCAGCTATGTGAGCTGGAGTTCCAGTACCCCTGAGCTCTTATGGGTTCCAGAAGTGATGCTCAGGAAGCACTCTGTGAATGGCTTCATCCAGAACCAACAAGCTCTCAGACAAGACTGTTGGGTTTTGACATCTTAGCTACAAAGCAGTGGTGTTATGCTTTCCCTGTAACTTCAGAGAATGAAAAGAACGAAGGAAATAAGAATAGCAATATCCACCAAGTATTATAATAAAAAGACAACAACCTACAGCAGTTTGGATTCCTTTGAATATGAAACGGGAACTTTTAAAGTTCCCCAACATGCCTTCCTTACACCCCAGGTAAGGCTGCCTGTCCCCTGATAAGGGCTGTGAAAAGAACTCAAGCATTCCAGTTTGGCAGGGAAGACAAGCCTCTGTTTTCACATTCTCAGCACAGAAACTTCCAGAGATCACTGTGGTATCCATTATCTGGACTTTTATCAGCCAGTCTGGGCACTGAATGAGGGATTTGAATACTCCAATGATGGACAGTCTAAACCCCTAAGAACATACCATGGCTATTGAACATCAAACTGACCATCTGCATGTATTTGTGGGTGACGCACACAGGTCCTCGCTTTCATATCAGTGCATACATCAGAAATAGTGGAAGGGTAAAAGGCAAACACGGCGAAGTAGAAGGGCCACAATGCAAAAGTAACCTGTCATGTTCTTATCCATTTTCTACCAAGAGAAATGTTTGGTGTTGGGGCAAATACAAGGAAAAGGAAAAGGATTGTAGCTGCACAGGCTCAGAGTGGTTCATTTGACAGTTATAGGGCTGAAATTCTTAAAATACTGTATGTTTTTATGGGATGAGTGAAAGCTATGTTGCAGTTAAGGTATTAGCACATCTGGGGTGCAGATTGATTTCAAAATCTGACATTCAAAGTTTATCAGGAACAGATACAACATTCATATGCCTTCCTAGAGAAATGACTAGTATGCTGCCTTCCACAAATTTCCAGTTCACAGCCACTGACATTCATAACTCACCCGCACTCCACAAAGGGCCCACATCAAAATGCTGCAGTTTGGACACTGGGTCCCAGCTTCTCCAACAAGAGAATGTCTGGGTCTTTTTCCATTCATCATTGTCTCTCTGGCCTTGATATTTTTCACACTTTGTATAGTTCATAGAGTGGCGATGCTCAGCACAAAGGTATTTTGTGGAGCACAATTCCCTGCTGAGCAGGAACGAGCCCATGGTGCGATGGGCCAGCTCGGTTCCTCTCACCGCAGCTGCCCGAGGATGGCACTCTCAAGCTGTTGGTTTAGAAGTAAAGCAGATGAGATAACAGAAACAAGACAGGAGATAGGAAAAGACCCTTCAGCCTGAGCAAAGGTGGGCACAAACCCATATTGTAAAGGCAAAACATTGATGTTAATTTAGTGCCTCTGTGACACAACAATGCCATAAAGCCAGATAACTAAACTAGTCTTCCAAAACTGTTAGAGATTAGGTGGCAAGGTTTTTATTGTCTCACCCTTCTAGCTGGCACAGATACATGGGACAAAGGAGGAAAGGAGCGTCCTCCTCCTCTGCTAACAGTTTACACTCCCTTTAGCTGAGGAAGATGGTGCAGAACGAGGCCCAGAGGCATAACCACAGTATATTAAAACTGAAAGCAAGTGTTGCTTATTATTAATCCTCAGAGCTGTCTGCTTACCTGAATGAGCATGCTTTGGAAAACTTCTGAAGGAACTTCAGCTGTACAGAAGGTGACATGCTTGATGTCTGAGGATCTGACAAGTATCTTTGCATTTGGGCCTTTTTTCTGTTCTCTTTAATGCAGAAATTGTTTTAGCTTAAATAAAATCTACAAAACTTATCTTTTCATTGCAGTGACTTCCCTCAAGGACTAGAGATTTCAGCCAGGACTTAGGTTCATCCTCTGGCCAGCAAGGATAAATCTCTCCCTTGTGATTCCTCCCCCCACCCCTGCTTTCAAACAGATGGAAGACAAACCCCGTGCGGTTAGCACACGGCTCCCTGGTGTGGCTTGGAAAGAAACAGAAATACTTGCGGGCTTTTCTCTGGACTAGCAGTGTAGCTCTGTCCTCGCTCAGCATCCATCACCTCAGCACATTAAGTTCTCTTCAGCAAATCTCCCGTGACAGGACAGCCTGCCTTGACACCAACCTGTGCCCAGCAGAGCGACGCTCCCCGGTCTGTTGCCCCGCACATGGCCACGGTCTTGGAGATCCCATCCTCCCCGTCACAGGGATTCCCCTGATGACACGTGTTGCCGCAGGGAGGGAGAAGTCATGGCAGCATCCAGGAGCCCATCACTGCCCTTGATGGGCTCCGTACATGGCTAGCCAGTCATTTGTGTCTCCAAATACAGTTCATCCTAGTAAATCCATGACTCGCTAGAGAAAAGCTGAGTCCTGAAGCAGTGCTAGAGCCAACTTGTTTCTCTCTGAAACAGTAAGGTTTTGCGCAGCTATTGCTGGTGACTCCCCTGTGGCTAAGCTGAGCCAAGGCTTGCCAGCAGACAGCAAAGCCGTGGACTCACTTCTCAGCACCATCAGGACCACGACACCAAGTTAGCACGGTCCAGCTTTACACATCACTAGATAAGTCATTCCCAAGGCCAGTTATTTTTCATCTGAATTAGTGACAGTTAAGACGTAGCCCTGGCCACGGCAAGCACATGCTCCAGCTCCTGGAAGACATTAGTTGCTCTGGTTTAGAGAATATGATTTTCCTCCAAAGCGATAGCAATTGGCCTGGCAGGCAAGCCAATCTTTCAGTCAGAACCACACCGCCTGTGTGGGTTTTACACAGTTAAGATGCTTATTATGGGTTATACCAGAGGTTAGAGGGCCACAACAGAAAATGTGCACAAATGGCAGCTCTGCCTACTTCACCAGCCTGGCCAAAACACATTTCACCACTGGCTTCCTCACAGTCACAAGAAACTATACTAACAAACAAACAAACGCAGTACCTTTAAATCCACTATAATTCTACTTCGTTGACATCTAATTACTGATTATAGGCATGTAATCACTGGCATATAATCACTAATTATCTCTAGATGCAATGCCTGTGTTTGCCATGGAGCATCAGTGTACTCTCCTGAAGCTCTGCTGAAGCAAGGAGGTGGAAGGAAAAACCGCTTCAGGTCTGCAGTGGCTGATTAGGTCAAGTGCAACACCATGGAAACAAGGAAATCCCAGCTTAGTCCTCAAAATCCTGTCCAGGAATAAAAGCAGGCACAGAGAGGAATAGTTGGTGATCCCTGGGACAGGCTGGCATGAGAGGGGCTCGCAAGAGCAGACTGACTCCTGAAAGCAAGCCAGCATTTGGCCTCGCAGCAAAGGCCAAAGGCAGAGTTCTTGAGTGAGAAGGGCCAAGCCAGGCTTCACCGCTTGGGAGAAGATGCTGGATGTCAGCCAGGAAGCAGGGAACAAAGAGAACAGGTGGGAAGAGACTGATTTCAAGGGGCAGAACATGGACTGCGAAGAACTGGGCTGACTGCTCTTGAAGCAAATCTGGCAAAAGCCTGGCAGAATATTTTTGGCTTCAAAATGATACAAAGTGGGTGTTTCCTTATGTAAACCCATCTCGTCCAGCCCCTAACAGTCTCCTGTGCACCAAGCCACACAGCTCTTTCAGTAGCTATAGTTTCACCTTTCCCCAGACTGTGATCCTGACAACACACAGAAGACGACAGACAAAAGTTTATTCTGATGTTCTCACCTACCACGTCCAACATTTTAGAAAAAGGAGCATGGCAATGGAAGAATCAACCACCGGCCCTCCCTGGCCAATGAAGACAGCAGACTCATCAGTCACCTGCCCTTACGAACATGCCATTTCCTGAGGAATGAAAGAACCCACCCATCTCCAATCTCTGCCTCTAAATGTAAGTAGGACAAGCAGATTTACATGTCAAGTTTGGCTCTTTCACTATTTCTTCTATGTTTGTCCTCAGCCTGACTTTCCCTGAGGAACATGAAATGCAGTGCTGGAGGCTGTCCTGACATTGCTGCAAGAATGAATCAGCAAAATGATCCTGTTTGTCTGGCAGTCTCCTGAAACAGGACAACCTGGTACATCGGGAGTGCGGAGTAAGAGAAGGCAGCTCTAACTTTGCATGAAACAAGATAAGTCTGACTAATTTCACTATTGCCACTTATCATGCCTGTAATAAAGAGACGCAGTTTTATCAGATTCTGTAGGAAGCAGATGGGGATGAAGAAATCACTGTTAATCTGCCACTGCCACGGCCCTGGTGCTTCTCAGTGCTTCTCCAGCTGAACCTACAGACCTCAGGTGCAAATGAGCTATGAAACCAGACATGCATTTATTATGCTAATACAGTTATGCTGTCATTATGTCCTTTTCATGCGCAATTAAAGATCTGCTGCCTCCAGGCCCACAGGAAAACCAGTGTAAAACCATTTTGTACTGATTTGACATCAAGGAAGGAAATGTCCTCACTCAGAACACGGCCCTCTTTTGCTTGAGCTTGTAAGCAGTGGTGAAGGAGGGGGGTCAAATCTCACCTAATGTCAACAGCCTACTTCCTTCACATAACATGGCATTCTCTGAGCCTGACGAGCATTGTGGTCACGGCTAATGGAGCCGAGACGCTTCCCTCCCACCCCATCAATGCTCTCTAAAGAGGCTGAGCAACTCCAGAAAAACAAGCAAGAATAAAAAGCTAAATATCAAATACTGTGGATTTCTGGCAGGACTTTCTTCTTGCTAAAGCCTTTGTGTTCCTCGGGGGTGAAAGGGCAGGATGAGCTGACACCCAGTGCTCGGAAGTGCTAGAGGTGAGCCGGTTCCCGCAGGGTCAGCTTGGCTCCCGAGAGTACGTCTTGATGGTGACGGGTGCTCGACTGCCTGAGGGGTGCAGAGGGTGCAGCCGTGGAGACCTGTGCCAGGGCTGTGGGTGCCTTCAGGAGCCTCTTCTCAGCTGGCACAGACACCTG
>NW_009723757.1:0-3699 GCF_000703405.1 Apaloderma vittatum | reverse complement strand
CCCCACTGGCGAGCCGTGTCCCCCCTGGGGCTCCCCGGGGGCATCACGGTCAAGACGAAATCCCCACACGTCAGTGACATCGTGCCTCCTGTCCTTACCAGCCATGTGCGGGAAAACAGCAGGTCATAACAAAAACTTCAAGGTTAATAATGGAAGGTGCTTGCTTTACCAAAATGGAGGTTAAGATGAGGATGGGACTGCTGCCCGTGAGACCGTGGAGAGGCAAGAACTTCTGCAGCTTGGGGAACATGTGAGCACTGTGCACCAGTGGCCCCACACTGCTCCTGACGGCACCCACCACCACGTACCCCTCCATCTGCCCGCTGCCGCGTGTCCATCCGTCACCTTGTGTCCGCCCGTCTGTCTGTCACCATGCATCCATCCGTTTGCCATCTTGTGTCTGTTTGTCTGCCGTTGCGCCGCCGTCCTACAGACACACACGACACACACAAGTCTCCAGCCGTTAAGTCACTGTCGTACCGTACACGGAGGGAGATGCTCCCTTTTGGCAGTTTGCCCGCTCAGGCTTTGAAGCACAGAATTTGATGTCTGTTACCAAGAGATGCCTATGAGAATCACCTGACTAAAGAACTCCAAACATTTACTATTGATCCTGAAATTATCCACCGCTTGATAAAATCCAGCCATAGTGTTCAGCTGTAGCATTTAGCGCTGTGATTCTGCTTCACCAGCAGTCTGAAACACAAGTGAGGGCCGGTGGGTTTCACCTTGTTAGTGAGACAAGGGAAACACAACAAGATCTTAACCTCCTGGTGTAGTGAGCAACTTCCAATAGCACAGGCAACATTATGTGAACAAGAAGCCACAATCTGGGACATGCTTCACTTTTAATCCTTTTCTAATTTTATTATAGACAGAATGGCGTTGCATAGAGCATCTGGGCACTGGGAACCAGCAGAGAATTTTGCCAAGAGAGGATGCAGAGTTTTTCCAGTTAAGAAACTGCCTGCTGCCCTGACAAAGGGAAAATGAATTAGCAAGATCATCAGAAAATATCTGGCAGAGAGCAATGCTGCCTTGGCCATGTCAGGCAAGATGACCTAATATAACTTCTGTGTCAATACCTTCGCTGTTTCAATGATTCAGTTGGCAATTTAAATTCCCGTTCAAACATTTAAAAGATAACACACAGTAAGCAGGCAGCCTCAGGGAAAAAATGCTTGTGAAAGCTGTGAGACATGTCGTGCATCTCACCGGTTACTCAGCAGACTGGGCAGTTGTCAGTGCAGCCCAGGATTCCCCTGCGTAGGTTCCAATGGGAAATCCAGCGGGTGCTCTGGCAGCTGACGAGAACAAAGGAAACCAACACGGAGGGCTGAGCGCACAGAATAAGAAAATGCTCACCCTGGACAGGGTGATTATGTCCCATCTTATTAACTAATCCTTTTGCAGAAAGGGATTTACCTGAAGACCGGTTCCAAGAAGGCTGCACCACTCCCCCCATTCATAACTAGTGCGGTTCACCCTGTAACACGACTGATTTCCATTCCTGAGCACTGCTTAGTAAAAAAGACACAGTCTAGTCAGACGTAAATCAGATGCTTGCCAGCAAAAAATGCAATTTCCCATAAAATAAATGCTGTTACCTAAATCAGAATACTAGTCTGTTTCTTTTCTTTTGAGGTACAGCCGCAGTGCCCATCTGTCACGCTCAGCTCAGACTCCTGAACCACAAGTGACAGGCTCTCTTCTTTTGGGCTCAAGACACGAGCACAGTCCTCAAGCCAAGGACACGCTCTGCAGGGCTGACGTGTTGGCTTCAGTAACCAAGTACCCGAGCTCAAACGTCTGCCCTTGCCATCCTCCCCAGGCGCAGGCCGGGAAGACGACCTTTCCGTGGGACGCCCTCCCTGGTCTGTATGTCTCAGCTTTGCACAGACAAGCAAGAAGGGATCTGGTTTGCCAGCACCACTTATGATTGTTTGCCTCAAAAGCATTTTTGTCAACTAGCATATAGACATGTGAGTTAAAGAAAAGGAAGTGTGTTTAATTACAAAGGACAGACATTTTACATTGTATAATTAAAAGCTTCACATCTGAGCTGAGACACACACGTACAGAAACACAAATAATGCATTCTGCTGCGCTCAAATGCAAGGCAATTGCAGTGAACACACACTGAACCTAAACTTCAGTTTTCATGGTATTGTTGAACTACAGGCCTTATAAAATCAGACAAAAAGAATCTTAAAAGCCAATGGTAATTTGTGAAATAAAATATTGTCCTTTATGTAGTGAATAATTTCCATTAAAGGTCACATTTTAAAGCCTTCACTTCTTAGAAGAGCCCCAAACTCCTTTACTGGTACAGATAACTTCAGTGCGATGATTTATGCAGCAAGGCACTAGGAAAGATAAACATTAGCACCAAGATTTGAATAAATATTGCTATTAAAGTACAACACTGAAACTTTTGTGCATTTGCAGAGCCAGACAAAAGCCAGGCCCTGTTCCAAGGAATTTTAATTCCCCATAAAGCTACACAATCATATGGAGAGGTCCCAACCAAAACAAGGGGTTCACTCTAACTTCCCCGAGGTCGGTGCAGAAAGCCGTGGGGCAGTCTGCGGCTCAGGAGCACGCTTTTTGTCCTGGGAAAGGCTCACTTCCTCAAGTGCTATTACTCGGCGCTGGAAGGCAGAGGCTCTGCTCACTGCCTAAAGAATCCCGGCCGCTGGCTCTGACATCAGCAGATGTGTAATTTTCCCCCTCGTGCTAGGGGCAGAAGCTGGCTGAGATAGTTTTCAGCTTTTGCTGTGTGGATCCAACTTGCAGTGAGAGGAGGATCAGTTCATTGCGGCTAAGGCAGTCCCTCAGGAAGGTAAAGACCTGGTGGGCAGCCACTGGTGTGTATCCATTTGGAGAGTACCGGTGGTCTCTCCTGAAAGGTGACCACAAGCACCACGCAGGCAGCAGCGCCAGGCTCTTCTCCCGGCGCGCGTCCCTAGCTTGGCGGGCAGTGGAGCTCTGGCACAGGCACAAACCCTGGTGGTAAATTCCACAAAGCCACAAAGCTGGGGCAGCAGCATATTAGAGTTCATGTAAGATTGCAAGAACAACTGAATTTAACCCTCTCTGGTGTTGCTTTAGAGCAAGTAGAGGCAGACACTGATGTCGTACTCTGCCATGTAAGACAAGGCTATTAAAGTAACTCAGCCAAACTCACCAACATGCTTTGCTTATATTTAGTGCGTCCACTCTCCTCTCAGCCCTTTAGAACTGAATAACTAGTCAAAAGTTCAAGGTCCTGTAGATTGTTCCGCTCAGATGGAGAAAAAAGGACAGAGTTAATGACACTCTGTAAGTCCAGCTAAAAAAGCAGAATGCTTCCCAGCGAGCAAAAGGAAGGAAACAACCCCAAACGGTTTCCTCCCGCAGAGCCTGAAGCCTCTGTCAGCCAGTGCCCGCAGACTCCCCCCCCCCCAGCCGTAATCACAGGGTCATTGTTCCCCGCGATGGGTCAGGCTCCATGGGAAGCTTTCTGTGAGACCACCAGCCCTCGGAGGGCTGGCAGAGACAATGGCACTGCTTTGTGTTCCCGGAAAAGGGTTAGAAAAAACGTAGCTGAGAAATCACTTTACAGAATGTTGAGCCCAGGTACTATGTACACTTGTTGTATATAAAGTAATGAGCACTTGGGGGGTAAAAGAAGGAAAAAAGAACTTTAGTTTCGGTGCT
>NW_009723756.1:0-4631 GCF_000703405.1 Apaloderma vittatum | reverse complement strand
TAATATATAAAATATATATGTGCAATAAAAGGCTGTCCAGGTGTTTTGGGTTTTTTTAAAAGCAACCTATGAAAGTCAGTCCCTATGTTGCAATTAATACTACAAACAAATACTAAAATGCTTGCACCTTGTAACAGGAAATATACAAAACTAGTCAGTTTGTTTATTTGTATAATTTTCAGAAGCCCTTAAACTTAGGATTCCAAAACCAAGCAAGGTCTTTGTAACTACATTGAAAAGGAAACCAGACTGACTTTTACGTATCTTACACCCTAGTAAAATTCACAGCCCGCAGCACGTCCTTCAGGAAACGGCCTGACTGCTGGAGTGCAACTGGGAACTCTGGACAGGGCTTTGCCTGGGATCCACACAGACCCAAAGAACATGAAAACCCCTACAGGGATGACTCTCAGGTCTCCCCCCTCACATCTTAATATCTGAACACTGAAATGAAAGGAAAAAAGCCTTTGTCAGAATGCCTGATAACTTTTCTTTATGCTGTGAGAGGGAATGATTTACACCTCCGTTCATTAAATTCTTACTCACTTATTACCTACCTTGGGATATCTTTGTTCTGTTCCTGAACGCATTGCTGAAGCAGATCTATAAATTTTTGTGGGAAAGCAGAGAAGTCTACCAAGAGACCTTGCTGGGATTTTAAACTATACAAACAGATTGGAAAAAAAATAAATTAGCAGTACAGAAATGTAATGGATTTCCTCTTAAAAACTGTCAACACTAATAGAATAAATTAATTCTGGCCAAGTCACTGAAGTTTGCTAGCATATTATTTTCAATCTTGAACACAGAAGAAACATGATAATGTCTTGGATAATAATTACCAGAGGACATTTTTCATTTCAAGAGTTCTTGCAAATGGGCTGCACTAAGAAAAAGAAGTGTTATTGTGGCACAACAAATGTGCTCCTTCAAGCAGACATTGTCCTCTCAGCAGAGTGGTACCGTTACTGCACAGGGACACTCGGAAGAAGCCAAGTTCAGTAAGAGGAGACTCAGCCATCAACAAGACTCTATCTGCCTGCTTGTTGCTTTAATTGTGCACTGTCACCACAGATGAAGAAGACTCAAAGACAGAAACAGGCATTTGGTGGTGCATGCACAAAGCCGTACCTTGCACTGCAAAACAAAACACTTCATAACAAAACACTTGGTCTGCACATCTGCTTTACAAATGTGCTTTTCGCTTTGATCCACACACTGATCTCACCTCTCAAAGAAAAACAAAAAACCAACCAACCAACCAAAGAAACCCCAAACCCAGAACAACAACAAGCACAAAACCACAACCACCAAAAACCAAAGCAGAACACTGAACTGTTCATGCCTGGTGACCAAATTTGATCATCAAATTCCAAGCAAGTAAAGTGGAACGAATCCCAAGAGCAGAATCAATGTGCAAGAAAGCCATAAGGCAAGGGCTCTGGTCTGTGGGGCCGTGTCCACACACACAGACTTTCCTCTTGCGATTAATTTCCTGAACTAGCTCACCCATGTACACTACACTACGAGAAGCAGTTAGAGGAAGCAGGAGACACACGCAGCAGTGCGGACTGTGGTACCGCAGCTCTGCGGGTACTGAGCATCGGCTCTGTCGCTCCACTGTGTAACCCTGAGCCAACCACTCTGCTGTACTTGGTGTTTCACCAACCAATCCGAGACCAACACTACCAGAATACTGGCAACACTTCACAAGTGAAAGATACCAAAACCTAAATTCTAAGATAGAGCATTCTAAGCTAAAAATAGTCCTTCATTCTTCTGTGCCATTTAGAAATGTTTCACAAACATTATAATTTCATTTACCTTTGAAAATCTTCCTCAGATATGACTAGGTTATAAAGAAAAAAAGGATCAGTATCATCAGTCAACCGAACAGCCAAATCCTGAAAAGACAGACATTTAAATACGACTTAAAATACTACAAACCACTCTATATGATTGTTTAAATACTGTAAACCAATACTGCAGACAGTATTTCATGTCTTTACTGTATAACCAAAAATGAGATAGAATTGTGGCAATTCATTCAGAAGGTGGAAAAGATTAATTTTTAACATAACTTCAAATATTTCAGCGAGAAAAACAGGAAAATTATTTCTCACAAAAATACAACAAGTAGAAAACTTCAGCTTTGAGCAGCAAATGTTTCAAAATTCATAGAAAACTCTGTTATTTTTCTGGATCATGAGATCGAGTGTAGCACCAGCAGGCCGCTGTAGTGGGTCACAAACACATCATTCACATAACAACGGGTTTTCGGAGCACACTGCTCCTAAAGGTATAAAGAAACCACCCTCTGAATGGTTTATGTATTTGAGTACAGAACTTTGCAAAGCAAATAGAAATGGATACAGCTGAAGTCCACTAAGCTCACAAGGAAATCTGTAGCTTTTAAAAATAAACTCCTTTGTTCACTGGAGATGTACACTTTTTCTGGAAGAACTGCCTTCTCTGTAAACTTTTAACTTTCATGACAAGGCTGGGGCTGTGCAGCACACCTGGCACACACGGCCCTGGCTCCTGCTCTCCCTAAGGAGGCTTACACCTGTGTGAAGGATTTAACATTCCCTAGCAGAAGGAAGAAAAAAAGTGGGAACCTGGCAGCTTTTCCAACATAACTGAAATACAACCATAGCACATCCACATACACTGACCTGAAACCAGTTTCAGCCATTCAGATACCAGTAACACTAACAAAACTCTCAGCTGGAGACATACAAACCATCTGAGGCTGCAGCTAGCTTAAGGCGAATGCCAGCCCAAACCAACCAGGGCAGGCTGTTGAGCAGGATGTCCTCAGAGGCATTCGAGGTTTTCTGTTCAGACTGGTCCCTGACTGATGTGCCCAACTGGATTTCCACGCTCCTGCCAATACTGGCTCCAGCTGGGGACACAGTTCTTAACTGAACTGCTTCTTCACACTTAATATTATCATCGTCACACTTAGCAGAATCTCACCAAAAAATGCTGTGTGCCTTCACAAATCTTTACTCGATAACATTGTAACTAACTAAGGACCAATCCTAACATCATGCTAGGCTGATACACAGTTTAAGTGACAACTTAGATAAACAACAAAAACGACTGTATAACCACCAGTAGTAAACACCATGCTTTTTTTCCTGAGAAAATTTTTTTACTGCAAATTTATACATTACTTCCTTCCTACCCCCACTGGATAAATTCCAAACACTCAAAGACTAACACACTTATCAATAAAAAGTAAAATGTTACACCTGCACACGAGCTGTCATTTTTGATACATAAGATGAGGACTTTGCAAAGACAACTGCTGCTCTACAATCTTAAACAAACACTGAGTACATTTAAAGCAAGACTGCCCTTAAGCTCTAACTTGGGTTCCCCTGAGGGTCTCCAAATACTTTGAATTTACAACTTTACTAAGACCCATGAACAGCTAAACTAAAAGAGAGGGCTAGAAAGGCTAGGGAAAAAACCCAAACATCACACCAAAACAACTAAAGAAATTACTTCAGAAATAAAATAATGTCAAATGGCAAGAAAACTAAAATCCCATTTTGGTTTTCCTTTGCCTATTTGTCCTTTTAGACAGTCAAGTTCAGATAATACCTAATGAAGGACAAATCCACAAACCTTTTTATGAACAGGATTAGAAATTGACAGTAGCTCAATATTCACTCGAATGTTTAATCTCCTGTGTACAAAAAGATAAAACGTAGTCACAAATCAGGAAAGCATTCTCCAAATAACAGGTGTCCCCAGCCACATTATAGGAATCAGAAGACATTCTGAAAACAAAAACTAGGGCAAAAATATTGAGAAAGTTGGACTGCTGCTAACATGCCTGAGAGCCCCAAAGTTTCAGTTATCATCACAGCTTCACAGTCAGCTCGGGAGGGGGGGTTATTGCTTGTTAGCCATCAAACTTCAAACAGCAATGCAGAAGTTCTTAAAGTTGGACCAGAAACTAGAACCTTTGGAAAAGCCTGCTGAAATTTATTAACAATTGCTGAAGCTTTTGATAATCATTTACACAGTGCTACGTTGTCTTCCCTGAAGGACAGGGAACTGCTGGAGAGAGTCCAGCGCAGAGCCACAAGGATGATGAAGGGGGTGGAACATCTCCCTTATGAGGAAAGGCTGAAGGAGCTGGGTCTCTTTAGTTTGGAGAAGAGGAGGCTGAGGGGTGATCTCATTAATGTTTATAAATATGTCAAGGGGGAGTGTCAGGAGGATGAAGCCAGGCTCTTCTCAGGGATGTCCAGTGACAGGACAAGGGGCAATGGGTGCAAGCTGGAGCATAGTAGGTTCTACAAAAATGTTAGGATAAACTTTTTCACTGTGAGGGTGACAGAGCACTGGCACAGGCTGCCCAGGGAGGTTGTGGAGTCTCCCTCTCTGGAGACATTCAAACCCTGCCCGGACGCGTTCCTGTGCAGCCTGCCCTAGGGGATCCTGCTCTGGCAGAGGGGCTGGACTCGGTGGTCTTTTGAGGTCTCTTCCAACCCCTGACATTCTGTGATTCATTTACTTCTTGTTGAGTAAAGCCAGGAGTTTCTTGCATCACAAAACACACCCACAGACATCAGCCTTCCTGTGCCTTCTAATCCAAGCAACCAGAGCAGCCC
>NW_009723755.1:0-16477 GCF_000703405.1 Apaloderma vittatum | reverse complement strand
GCTCCGGGGCAGCCCAGCGCCGGCAGCAGCGGCGTGGTCGAGGTTTACAGTGCTCCTGCTCCTCTGGCGGCAACCAGCACGGTGGAGATCCAAACGCTGGGGATGCAGCCCTACCCGCCCATGGAGGTAAGGCCGGGTTGTCTGCCGAGGCTCCGTCCTGCTGGGTCTCTTCTACCAAACAAGGCTGCCTGGGTATGAGCTGGATTAGAAATGCAGGAGTAGAGTCTGGGAAGTTGTGTTCAGTTATTTTGACGATGATTATTCCTCTGGGAGAAGGTGCTGAGTAGAAGGACGGCAGCAAGACGATGAGGATTCTGAGAACAAGATAAACAGTTAAGAGGGATGGAGGCTGCACAGGCTTAGGAGTCCTGAACATGTGCTGTGGTTGAGTGATACCTTCAGCTGTTCAGAGCACTGTGCTGTGCACGGCACGTTTAAGTGAAGAGGAGAAATTCAATCTAAGTGTCAGTGAGCTTGACAAGGCAACTTTTCCTAAAGAGAGGCATAGGCAGGGGTGGATTTACCATTGGGTCAGCTGTTCACAGCCTCTCCATTAGCATTACCGTTCGCAGCAGAAGCTGCTGGGTGTGACAGAGGTTTGTCAGCCTTATCTTTGTAGCTGGCATTTGATCTGGAAGTGCCAGTGGTTAGAAATAGACAGGGATGCTGGATAGGTCGTGGTCTGTGTTAATCTATCAGGGTGGGCGACAGAAACATGCTCAAACTGTATCACCCCAGACTGATGCCTCTGTCTTTTTCTCTGAGCATCCTTTTCTAATATTGGTGCTGATGTAAAGAGCGGTGCTTTACCACCTGGAGTTTTCCTGTGCTTTCCTTCCCTTCTGCAGTCCTGCCAGGGCAGGCAGCAGGGACCAGAGATCCCTGTCCTCAGGGCTGGTGTGAACCCGCAGGGTCAGTGGGGATTGTTCTGGTAACCTGCTCCCGAGGGATAAGAAACTGGTCTAGGCATAACACATAGGTGAGGGACTAGATGTTTCCTTCAGAGTGTTTCTTTATTGTCCTGTTCCTGCTGTAATAACTTCTGGGCGCTTTGTAATGTTCAGCAGAGGAGTTTCACGCTGTGCAGGGTGTTCATTTTGGAGATGCACTGTTGGACTGGTGAACCAGGAATTTGATCCAGTTTGGCAGGAGACAGAAAACCCAGCCAGACTAATAACCTGGTGTCACAAGTGTTGCTGGAGATGGAAGTTAGGGCACAGTATTAATTCTGTGTTACCAAACCTCTTGCCGCTGAAAACTTGCACTCTTGCAGGTACCAAGCCAGTGTGTGCAGAGTCCCGTGTACCCTTCTCCTCCTGTGTACAGCCCTGGGAAACAAGGCTTCAAATCCAAGAGCACCAGCGCTCCCACACCTTTGAGCAGCGCGGGAGGAGGCAGCGTGGTTGGTTTTGACTCCACTGCCGCTGCCAAAAGTCGACGCTGCAAAAACGAGAGCGGGCTGCAGGAAGGTGAGTGTCCTTAGGGCATTTGCCGTGGGCTCTCCAGGCCCTGTGGGGGGACTTTGGCTGCCACGTAGCTCTGGATGAGGAACACGATGCTCTGCATGAAGCTGTCAAGATGGTGAAAGTGTGGATGTGCTTCTTGTCTGTCACCTCTGAGTACACGTGAAAAGACTGTCACTGTGCTACTGCATGGGCAGTGTTAAATCTCTGCAGCTATGTGCTTACTGGATCACACCCAAAATGGGAGATCCTGCAAAGTAAGGTGTTGGAGCTTGGTTTGGTTTAACCCAAGGAAGATTGTCCAGCCACAAGATGTGGCCTGGCCCTGAAGACTCTCTTCCCAAGGGCCAGGGTTCCCTTCCTGCCTCGGGTTTTCTTCAGGGGCATTGAAACCCAGCCCAGGTGAGGCAGGGCAGGGGCGTGCCCCATTACAGGAGGGTGGAGGGTCAGATCCTGCCCTTTCCTGGTGTGATGCAAGGGCACCTAACTGAAGGACAGGGCAGGTCCTAGGCGTGAGGTGGAGAAAAGCCACATGGCCTTCCTCCCCAGGAAGGTCGGGCCTCTGGAGTGGCAGATGCTAGGGTTTAATGCTATTTGCAGAGGTGTGAATGATCATGCAGGCTGCAGCTTTCAGTCCAGAATTTCCTAGAGCAGCCTCATGGTTCTGCTGTTTTCCCTTGGTTTATAGCCCATTGTAGTAGATAGAAGATGTGACTGACTGATCTTCTGGAGGGGAGAAACATGCATGTGCTGATGGCTGACCTTGGTGAGTTCATAGGAGAGAGAACTGGGGCCCTTCCTCTCACTAATCCTGTGTGTCTTCCCAATGCCCAATGTGCCCTTAGAGTAGGTGCTTTGTAGCACAGCTGGAAGGGTCCCTGGAGTGGTTAATGCCTGCAGGGGATGCCCTGCCCCCTCCACTACTACTAAGTACTTCTAGAGTTAGCTCAGGCTGTGTTAAATATATGTTTGTGCCCATAACCTCTCTCCAGTCTGGCCAGGCAGATCTTACACTTTGACAAGCGCTTTATTTTCAGTCCTGAATAGATGTGTCTTGGGGTGAGGGCCCTGCAGTGCCACACGATCTCATTCCCATGGGCGCTTTTGCTCTTTCAGGCAAACTCAAGTCTCCCAAGCTGAAATGCACTTACTGTGACAAGGCCTTTACCAAGAACTTCGACCTGCAGCAGCACATCAGAAGGTAACGGCGCTGCTAACCCAGACCCAAGAGGGTGCCCGGGCGGGAGGTGGGCACAGCTTCACTGAGGGACTTTGCACAGTCTCGTAGACCTTGTATTTGTCACCTCCCAGACTCTGCACTGCGCTGGGAGGTGATCTTTCAACCCCCTCACTCCAGGACACCTTCTCCCCAGTGTCTGAGGTGAAGGCTGCATCGTGGATGTAATCTTGCTGATTATGAGTTTGATACTAGAGACTTGTTTTTCTAGCTGTTGAGACTTTGAAAACCAAATCTGTTGTCCCCTGATCACTGGAGTGTAGCACTGTCTCCACTGCTTGCCTCTGCCCTTTTCTTTGCTCTCCCTTCCTAGCAGGCTGGAGCCTTCGTGTTTGCTGGTGTTAGCAAACCATAAGCCAAGCTCAGTGTCTATATAGGGAGCTCTTACAGGAGAGCTTTTCTGTGGCAGGAGGCAGCTGAATCTTCAGTTTCCCCTGGCAGAGTCTGCAAGACTCAGGATAGGTGAGAAGGAACAAGAGGTCATTTTGCTCCTCTTCCCAGCCTGGACCCTTTGCATGACATATTCCATGTGTTAGAGTCCACTCTTTCTCCTGAAGCAGAAGGGCAGGGTAGAAAGACCTTTTTGCTGTGGACAGGAGGGAGCAAATTAGAAGAGATGTGTGTGCAGGGGAGGGAGGGATGACAGGAAAGAAGAGGGTTGTACCGCTGAGAAGGTGATGGTGTCTCCAAAGTCTGTGTGGAGTCCCTGACAGCGAAGGCTCTGACGTTGCTGCAAAGCTCTTTTCCTCTCACGCTTCTTTATTTGATCCCTTGTCACCCCCAGACCGTGAGTGTTTTGTCTGTGCGCAAGGCTTGTTTCCTGGAGCTTCCCTCCTCTCTCTGCCGGCTGCTGACACGGTGCCTTCTGCCTTCAGTCACACAGGTGAGAAGCCCTTCCAGTGCATTGTGTGTGGTCGAGCCTTTGCCCAGAAGTCCAACGTGAAGAAACACATGCAAACCCATAAAGTGTGGCCTCCAGGGCTGGGGTGCACTATCTCCCGCAACTCCATCACGGTGCAGGTCATGGCCTTGAATCCCAACCAGCCAGAGGATGAGGAGAACACAGGTTTGCTGCCTGGGGATGGCACGTGCGCGGGACAGAGCGGCGATGTGAGGAGTCTGCACGTTCCTGCGCCTCGGTGCAGGGCGGGAGGGGAAACGGGAGCTGTGTGTGCTGTTTGTGTTCCTCCTGTGGGGTTTAGCAGTGTGTGCTGGAGAAGCAAGTCACGTTTGCTCAACTCCAGCTGACAGGTGTGTCATTTCGTACCCCGAGCCGTGGCGGATTCAGGTACTGGTGGATACAGGGCTCTAAATTGTGCCAGTATGTGCATGCAGAGGTGTCTTTGCCCCACTGCTTTGGCAGTGCGTGAACCACACTTGACAGCTCTGGTCTAATGGCCAGACAAGCTGATGGTTTAGGACAGCCCAGTGCTCTGGCTTCTTTGCAGTGTGCAGCCTAGGCTGCATCTGGCCCCAGTGGCCAGCTGAAAATACTCGTGACAGAGAAGAGCTCCTTGCTGGCAGATGGTGTCTGGATGCCCTTTCTGCTGGTGGCCTCAGTCCTGGTAGGAGGGGAGGGAATGCAGTGACCATGTCACATCTAGGACAAGGCCCCGCTGAAGCTGCTCTCTGCAGGCATCATGGCTGTGAGCTACTGGCTGGATCTTGCTTCCCGTCTCCTGCCAGAGATTGGAGTAAATCTGGCTCTGATTCACTAGTGGAGACAGTTTTGTCCCTGGAAAAAGAGAATGGATTAAGGAGAAGACTGAGTAGTCGGAGCCCTTTTAATCTGTAGACAAATTTAAAACTACCCTGTTAGAAAGTGAGATCTGTCTGACCTCAAGAATCTGTCTTTGAAAGGAATGAAGAGCCTGGAGGCAGCCGCAGCCTGGTCTGTTGTGGCTGCACGGTCCTTGCAGAGCAGCTTTGAGAGCTGTCTCACAGCACGCTGTGACTTCCTCTCTCCCTTTCTCCAGGTTTGACTCAGCCCTCAAGGACTCCTGCACCACCGCCCCAAGACATGAGCCCCTTGGATGAGAGCGAGGCGGGCAAACTGGAAGCCAAGCAGGTTGTCCTGATCGATAGCTCTTACCAGTGCCAGTTCTGCCCCAGCAAATTCAACACCTATTTCCAGCTCAAATCCCACATGACGCAGCACAAGAACGAGCAGGTAGGGACAGAGGGTGCTCTATGTTGGTGGCGAGATTGGGATGAGCTGTGCCAGCTGCCAGGGTCTGTTCTGAGCCTCTTGCCCCGTAAAGCTGTGAGTGCTTCCTGTGCAGCTCAGCAATCTGCATGGCTGGGTTGCAGCTGTGTGGTCTAGATGGCCTTAAAAAGCTTGGCTGCTGCCACCTTGCTGAGCGAGAAGTCTGCTGAGCAGGTTTGGGTGGCTAGAGAAGAAGCAAAGAAGCAAAGTCCAGAGGTTCCAGTGCAAGTGGAAGCTCTCAGGTTGTGGGACAGTCATCACTGGGATGTTGTGGTCTCAGCCACTCGAGTAGTTTCAGGCATTGACAGCAACACCCTTTTCTCCCACTTTGCTTTTATAGAGGGGCACCCAGACAATCTGTGTTTGCAGAGTGTTCACATCCCAGCAGGTTCTGCCGTTGTCTCACCTGGAGCTGTCAGCCACATCTTGATGCTGAGCTGCTCTGTGCTGTTCTGTACAAAGCCCCTTGCTCTGAAGAAGGCAGCAGAGAAAGGGGATATTTTCCCACCACATCGTGTCCTGCTGCAGTGCAGGGCAGGGCTTCGCTGCTGCGCCCTGCCTGAGAGCGCCTTTGTTCATAACATCAGCTCAGCTGTTCTCCAGCACAGTGGGTGAAGGGGTGGCGATGTCTTTCTCTAAATACCCAGTGGCAACAATTTCCTAAGAGGAAGGCTACTCTCCCTATTGGCAGAGGATTTTCCCTCTTTGTTTCCATGGCGTGCCTCTCCAGTTGCTCTCCCTTCTTCTCGCAGGTGTACAAATGTGTGGTGAAGACCTGTGCTCAGACCTTCCAGAAGCTGGAGTCCTTCCTTGAGCACATCAAGAGCCACCAGGAGGAGCTGAGTTATCGCTGCCACCTCTGCAGCAAGGACTTCCCTTCCCTGTACGAGCTGGGCGTCCACCAGTATTCCCACAGCCTGCTGCCCCAGCACAGCCCCAAGAAGGACGTGGCCGTGTACAAGTACAGTAGAAATCGGTGCTCACAAGGCTTGTAGGAGTGAGTGGGTGCAGCGTGTGTTTGGCTGAGAGTGATGGGGATATGAGAGGGAAGAAGGGGCCGTGTGTTCAGTGGCTGTGGTTCTTTTGGGCACCGAGGTGGCAGATGGGGTGGCCCCTCCGCTGGGCTGCTGGGTCCAAGCACATTGAATGCAAGGAATCTTTTAGAAAGACAGTGGAAGGCTGGGATCAGTTGCATGGGAAGATGCCATCACTGCACGTTCTTCTTATCACCAGTCAGGAGTGAGGTGGGCACAGCTAAACCTGTGCTGGGCTGGGTCAGAGACCCAGGGACGCCTCTTCCCAGCCTATTTTCTGTGATTCTTAAACATCTGCAGTAAAGGGAGTGTAGGTTGTAGAAGCCGCGTCCAGAAAAAAATCTCCTGTCCCTTTGCTGTGAAAGGGCCTGTTGCCTTTCTACTAGTGTAGAGAGAAAGGGTGAGGAGTTCCACAGAGAGCTCCCTGGAGCTTTTGAAATGCCCGCGGAGGCATACAGGAAGAGTAGGAAGCCAAGAAGGTACTGAAGGAGGAACTTCGCGGAATAAATATCTACTACTTCTTGCACAGACCATGATTTCTAGTTATCTTTGCACTGCCGAGCTTCATCCTACAGCGCGCTGGTGGGGATCGTTGAGATCAGAGCCCTGCTCATGTTTGAGGAGGTTTTAGTCCAATCTAAGGAGAAAGGCTTTCACAGCAGATACGTGATGTGAATGCCTCTGCACTCACTGCTGGTGAGGTCTGTCCCTGTTGCCTCTTCCCAGTCAGCTGTGGCAGAGATCTCCAGCAGAAATACTGCTGGGATACGTGAGAACAGGTGAGTGAGGTGGAGAGGGCCCAGGTGGTTTTGGAGAGGTGGTGGCACGAGCCAAAGCTTTGTTAGATGCCGCAGCCCCCCTGTGGAAGCGTGTTGCCCCAGCCATGGGTAACACTGCTGTCACTTTGTGCCCTCCTCTCGACTCCTTCACTGGGAGCTGCTGTCTTCATGCGGTAAAGACAGAAGGAGGTGTTTTAAGTAAGGTGAGCTCATTACTTAGGGTCTGTGTCTACAAGGAAGCAACGTGGAATATGTGCTCAGGTGTGAGTGCTCTCATGGGAGTCTGTGTGGAAAGGCATTAACAGTTTAAAGGCTTCACCACCCAGTTTTCCAGCATCACCCCCTGGTGAAGGATGCGAAGTGTGAGTGTCATCTCTCTAAGTGGGTTGCTGAGGTTTCAGAGCACCTGGGGGGCTGGTATTGTCTGTACCAAACCCTCCTTACAAAAAAAGAAAAAGGGAAGGTGGCTGCTGAATGGGCTGGGTGGTTCTGCCTGGGGTCTGCCCCACGGTGCAGGGTTTGCTGGCAATAACCTCATTCATGATCTTTTCTCTCCACTTTCAGATGTGTGAAGTGTGTAAATAAATACTCCACCCCGGAAGCCCTGGAGCACCATCTGCAGACAGCGACACACAACTTCCCCTGCCCTCACTGCCAGAAGGTGGGTGGGTGATGCTGCCCGAGCTCATCCTGAACACATAGCTGGGGTCCTGAGGGGGACGGGATCCCTCGGCTCCCTTTCCTCTCCCTTCCTACCTCAGTTTGGACTGGCAAGCTCGCGAGGTGCGAGATGGGGGGGTTTGCACCCCTGGCCTCCACCTCGCTGGCCTCTCGCGCAGGGTACGTTCCTCCCCGCAAGTGCTGGCTTTTCTCCCAGGGTCATTTTTGCTGAACAGAATTTGTCAGCAAATTTCCACAGTGGCGCAGGACTGCACACCAGGCTGCTGCCCTTATTTCTTAAAAGCAAGTGTACCAGGAGGAGCAAGGCTGGTTTTGGGAAGTCTTAGAGTGGTGGCAGGGCCTTTGACCCACCGTGCCTGGCTACCTGTGCCTGCAGGGGTTGGGCATGGAAAGCCCTGCGTCCTGCGGGAGCTTGTACACCTCCACTGCTGTCCTCATCTCCTCTTGCAACAGAAATCTCTAGGTTCCTCCTCGTTCCTGTTTTTTGGATGAGTGCTCTATGTCCCTGGCAAAGAGAAACCTGTCCGAGTGATGTGACTGGGACTGGAATGATGCCCGGGTGGGTTTTGGCTGGAAATACTCTCTTCAGCACAGCCCCTGAGGGGGTTTGAGGGGCAGAATTTTGTGGGGTTTGAATTACAGTAAATAATTTTTTGGAAATCCAGACTAAAATTCGGACCCTTGCTCCTCTATTTGTAGCAAAGGAAAGGAAAACCCTGCAGTGAAGGCAGGGACAATCTCAAAGGAGTGACCGCTCTGTACTGAGGTAGCTCAGGAAGGGGAAACACACTCCTGCCATGGTTAGTAACCCTCTCACTACCTGTCTTCACTTACTCCCACCAAGTACCCTTTTGGGCATCCTTCTGAGTGGGACTTTCAGCATGCAGCACAGGGCTTTGAAAGCCTAGTATCTGCAGCAGCTTTTTTTTTTTTACTGTTTGTATCCTTACTAATATTGCTGTTTTGTGGAGATGTGAGAGCAGCAGTCCTGGGTGCCAGAATGCCTGGCTCTCCTGTCCTCCTTTCAGATGGGTGCTTGCAGCATCCTCACTAGGAATTCCACTTAGCTTGGATATTTCCAGTATCCTCCTTAGCCAAAGGAACCACTTGTACTGGCTTTATTATAAAGACCATGAATGGCAACGTTGGGTAACAGATTACTGGGGAGCACAAACTGGAGTTAACACCGTGGGAAGGTAATAACTACTGGGGGTCCTTGCCCAGCCCGTCCTACTGCTGGTTCCGGTGAGAGACTGGTCATCGCTCTGGGGGGCTGGTCCTCAGCGCTGTGGCGTTACAAAACTTAGCAGCAAGGTTTCAGCCTGTGTGTTTCTTAAGGATAAGGGGTTTGGTGGTTTTGTTGTTTGCTTTTCTGTTTGTTTGTTTTTTAAAGCAATGTCCTGGGTTTGAGCTAAAACCCAGCCCTAACCCATGACAGATTTATCTATATTTTCCTTGTACAAAATGGAAGGTTTTCTCAGTGTGTCCGTTCTGAAAAAGCAGTCACCATTGCAGCTTCTTATGCTTTCTATACAGGCCACACCTCCCGTGCCCATGCAGCCTCAACCCTTGTGTGCTGCTGGCTCTTAAGCCTTGTTTTTCTGCTTTTACAGGTGTTCCCCTGCGAGAGGTACCTGCGCCGCCACATCCCCACGCACGGCGGGGGCAGCAAGTTCAAGTGCCAGATCTGCAAGAAGTTCTTTCGCCGGGAGCACTACCTCAAGCTGCACGCCCACATCCACTCGGGTACGGGCTCCCCTGGCACCGCAGTGCTCGTCGTCCCTTTATCCCATCCGTGCTGTCCCCTGTAGTGTCCTGGCTCTTTTCCTGCTAACCAGAGTGATGGAGTTGCCTGTATATATATCCTTTCTAGTAACGCGAATTCAGGAGGTGTGTGGTTTGGGTTCTGCACCAGCTAGAAGCTGGACACAGAGGTGGCTTCCCCAATGCTTGTGGCTGCAGAAGCCAAGGAAGCTGGCCCTGGAGAGAGGCAGCAGTGCACAGTGGGGGTTGTACCCATCCATTGATCCATCAGGCAGGGCAGGGAAGCTTGGAGAAGTTTACAGAGAAGCCGAGTGGCACAGCTGCCGTACTGAACCCTGTATGTGACTAGAGCAGCTCTGTGTGACTAGACTTTTCCCTGATTCATGGTCTTCTTTTTGTTCTTTTTTTTTTTCTTTTAATCCAGGTGAAAAACCCTTTAAGTGCTCGGTGTGTGACGCAGCTTTCAATCGGAAAGACAAACTCAAGCGACATATGCTGATCCATGAGCCTTTTAAGAAATACAAATGTCCCTTCTCGTACGTAGTGTGCCTCCAGCGTGGTGGCGTGGCTCAGTGGGGTTGGGATAGGACAAACATCTCTTGCACGTACCTTAGGGTACCTGTGTGGCATCTGCCAATCCGTTGCTTCTTGGGGAGGCAAGAAGGTCACGTGCTGTTGAACTGGGAACCCAGAAGTCCCATTTTTTTTGTCACCGACTTCCTGCGGGCCACATTGTTTCATCTCAGTTCGTTGAGCCTTGTGAAATGATGCCTGCCTGCTCGGAGGCCAGGGTGGGGTTGCACCTGTGAGGCACTGGGGAAGAGAAGGAGGAGTATTTGACCACAAACTGCAGGCTTGCCCGAATGATGGGCTTTCCCCAACTGCCCTATCTTGAAAAGCCCTTTGCCAACGTGGAAGCTAATGTACAAGCCAGAGAAACTCAGGTTTAGAAGGTGCATCCCCAGATCCATGGCACAGCCGTGGGCCTTCTGAGGTAGCCACTGACTTCTCCCTGCTCCTACCACCTTGTAGCTCCCTCCAAAACACTTCCATCTCCAGCTGGGATCGTGAACCTGCTGGTTTTAGGAGCATTCATGGTGAGAGACACAGTGTGTGTGTCCCTGTAGCAGCCTGTTTCTTCCTTGCCCCTCTCCAGAAGGGCTGAAATAGCAGAGCTCCTACTGAGACTGCACCGAGGGACCCGTCTGGGTGCGGCTCAGAAGGGTTGTACATGTTTTTATAGTCCGAGATCTCTTTATACATTGATCCTCCGCCAATTCACGCTGCTCACCAGCGTTTGTTGTTCTTACAGAAGCCACACGGGCTGCAATAAAGAGTTCAACAGGCCTGACAAGCTGAAGGCTCACATACTGTCCCATTCAGGTAAGCGTGGCTCTGCCCAGGCTGGGATTTGCTGGGGTGCTGCAGGAGCCTGTTAGAGAAGGAGTGAGCCTGAGAAACAAGAGACAGCAAACTGTGAAAGTGCTTCTGTGTTATACCCCTGTAAGCGTAGGATGTCGCTTGCAGGTGCTTTCCCTGCTGTGTCCCCCCACCCACTGGTCAGCAGACACAGCTCCCATGGAATTTTCTGTGGGAGAATTTTCCACGGTGTGTGGTACGGTGTTTTCCAGATACAGGCCTAAATTCTTACTATCATTTATTAGTTTTATTTTTTTTTAAAAAAATCCCTGTCGCTGCAGGCCTGTGTAAGTGAGCTTGTACTCAGAGCTCTGTCAAAGCTTTGGGCTGTTTTCTAAGGCAATATAAATCTGTAGGCAGGGCCTGCTGGTGAAACACAGAAGCAGAGCTGGATTACTTGGTGTGTTTGCTATGAAATGAATATCTAGAGTGCTCTGCCTGCTCTTCCCCAACACCATCTCCCATTCAGTAGGAGATCTTTTGGGATTTGATTCCCTTCTATCTGTGTTCTGAAACTGATGCTTCCACTCCTAATAAAGACAAATAATTTATTCCCATGCCCTAGGGAAGGTTCAGACTTTTGTCTCGTGGGGTAGAACTGAAAGGCTTTTCTCGTGCCTGTCATGTCCAAAGCCCTGCGGAGCGCGATCAGATGGGACTGTGCTGACAGTGCAGTGGATGGTTTGTTTCAGACTGTAGATCCCCATACCTGGGAGAAAAAAAGCAAAGTGAAACTTTTTTTACTTACCAAATTCACTTGGAAAAAAAAAAACAAACCAGAGTTAAACAGTGCTTTGCATTTTCAGCACAATCACCTGACATTGTTTTTCTGGTGATTCTTTAATCCACTTATCTAAGGCAAAACCTTTTGGGTTTAGCCCTTCTGAAACACAGACGTTCAAGGTGTAGCTGCTCATCCTTTTCTTGCAAATGTGCCTGGTACAATGTCTTTGTCAGGTTTTCAGTTTGTTTTAATGAGCAAACTGAAAAAGAGTGGGGTTTCTCAGCTGAGGAGGTGGCAGTTTCATGCCTTTCTCAGGGAACACTTCCCTGGAAGAGGAGATGAAGCTGTCACGCGTCCCCTCGGCGCGGCGCAGGTTCTCCTGAAGATCTGCGTTAGGACACAGGGTCTCTAACTGAGCTCTCTCTCTCTCTCTCTCCCCGTCTCTCTCTCTGCTCTGATGCTGTGCGCAGGGATGAAGATCCACAAGTGCCAGTACTGTAACAAGTCCTTCAGCCGACGAGCCCACATGATAGAGCATCAGCGCTCGCACACCGGCAACTACAAATATCGCTGCCCCACCTGCAGCAAGGGCTTCACGCGCCACAAGTACATGAAGGACCACAAGTGCCGGCTGGGCTCGCCCAAGGACAAAGACCTGCAGCTCAGGAAGCCCCAGAAGAAGCGGGTGGCGCGGGGGCGCAAAACGGGCCTTTCCCTCCCCAGCCAGCTGGGTCTGGCAGAACTGAAGGATGGTGCCGCTGGGGAGAGTCCCCCCGAAGGCGGCCCGAACAAAGAACCGTTCCAGGAGTCGGACGCGGTCCTGTCCATCGTGGTCGGTGCGTCGGGAGCTGCTGACTCGGACCTTGTCGTTCCTGGGCAGCCCAACAGCATCGCGTCCGATTTGGCCCTTGCAGAGCTGCAGACGGCCTCAGAGGGTCCCTGCACCATGCTGGCTGTCCCCGTTTACATCCAGACGACGGAGTGACAATGCGTAGAGCCACTGTGTGGCTGAAGGCTGCTGCTGGGGCTGTCAGACTCGGTGCTGAAATTTATCCTGGTGAAAAAGACCAAAGCTCTTGTGGGGAGGTAGATGGATATGGGAGAGAATGGCTTTCATCTCCACTTCCCATCCTTGGGCAGAGGACTGCTTGGAAGCCACCGATGGCTACAAGGCACTGAAGACAATGGCTCCATTGTTTCTTGTCCCTCTGGTCAGCATAGGGCAAGAAAGACTAAGATCCCTGAATCAGGGTAAGAAGAAGGAGCAAACTTGCAACAAACAGAGCTGCTGAAATCAGGTGGCTTAGCAAATCACAGCCTGTCCCATCTGTGGTTTTTCTGGCCTAGAAGCTGTATTGCCCAGTATTTGGGTGGCCTTTCCGAGAGCAAACAATTGATCCTTCCTAGTGGAAGCAAGTTCATCCTGAGATCCTTTGGGAACACTCTTCACAAATACCCTCCTAGACTTATCTCTGGTATCTTTCTCCTCTCTGTCTCTATCAGTAGAAAGATCACCTTGTCTGTACTACATGTGTTATAAACACCGTGGACCTCATGTGCCGTGTGGAGTCGGTGGGAACATGTGCGTGTGTTGGCTCTTCTTTCTGGTTGGTGTTCTTTACACAGGGTTCTTTTCAGGGGTTCTCTCAACATCCAAGTGCCTCAGTTAAACGTGACACTGTCTCTGTACGGCGGGGGGAGGTGAAGGCCTGGGAGAAGTGACCTGCCCAGGGTCACACAGGAAACCTGTGATGCATCCATGAGGCAGTTTTGAAGCATCGGCTCTGGACTAGGTGTGGTGTGGTTAGGTAGCGAGAAAGTCCGGTGTGATTGGGACAGTTTCTCCTGTCTGCTTGGCTTCCCAAGCAAGAGTCCCAAAGCCAGCATGGGAACACCAAACCCAGGAACTGAAAATTACCATTGTGTGACGGTGGGAAAGGAGTTTCTCTGCTTTTCTGTACTTTCTGCTCCACGTGGAGGAAGCTCAGTCAAACTGAGCTTTCCCTGGTCAAGTTGCATGATAAGCTGCTGAGATGTCTCTGTGCAAAACCCTGTGTTTCCAGGTGGTGCAGAGCAGATCAGGTTCAGTCAGTCGTGGGTGCTGTGGAGTCCCCTGTCTTGACATCTGGGAAGCGGCGGGTGTTGGGTGTTTCTGGCTGTTGGAGCCGTGAGCCCAGCGTTACTGGTCTGACCAGCCTGACCCTGGTGCCTGCCTGAGCTCCAGCCCATTGCTTAACCTCAAGCTGCTCTTCCCATCTCTTCCCAGTTTTGCTGAAATCTTAAAAATCGCACCTTGCAGAGACAGCGTGCCGGTGCCGTGCCCACCATGGCATCTCCTGGTGCCGTGCGCTCCCAAACTGCACCCAGTCTAACCATGGTTCCCATGTCAGGGTGGGTCCTGCCACCAGTTTGCTTTGCTCACTCCATTCCCTAACTCACTTTTTGCCCATCTGACTTTTTGGTGATGCTTCTGTACCTGCTGCTGTTGGCAGGTGTTAGGAAATGGAGCACAGGGCTTGCCAGGTGAGGCTGAGATAAGGGAGGTGGTTCAGGCTTTAGAAGAGGTTAAGGAGAGGTCTCGCTGCTGCCAACAGGCCGGTGTGGAGAAGGTGGAGCCAGGCTCCTCAGAGCTGCAGAGAGATGGGACGAGACGCAACAGGGCCCCGTTGGAACACGGCAACTTCTGACTCAGTATAAAGAAATTTCAGCCAAGAGAGGGTGGTCAAAGGAAGGAGGCTGCAGAGAGGCTGTGAGATCTCAGTACCTGGTGATACTCCAAATTCCACAGAGCATCCTGCTCTGAGTGGACGTGCTTGGGAGGAGGTGGCTGGGCTGGGGACCTCTGGATGGCCCTTCCTCCTGACGTGTTTTTGTGCTTCTGTGAAACGTCTTGTCTGCTTTGAAGACCAGAGTTTATCTGCCCACAGTGTTTGTTTTGAATACCTAGCTCTCAGAGGAGGGAACAGGAAATGGTTTGCTAAATATACTTTTCCTATTTTCCTCCCCTCTGTACCCGCACTGTGTCATTATGTGGCCTCTGGTGCAGCCGGGTCTATTTTGAGGCGATGATGTGTGGGTGCAGCCCTCCTTCAGCTTGGAGGCACTGTCTGGAGGCCTGGCTCTTCCTTTCTGGCCCCTGCTTCCCACCAAGCCAGCCAATTTAAATGGGATGCTGGAAGCTGGTTTCCACTGGCTACACTGAGTTTAATTTCGGTGACTGGAAGCAGAGCCTGACACAGCCTTAGCTGTGACTGAGGGACGTGGGGGCTGAAGGATGCAACACCATTTGCGGATACGTGTTTGCATGCGTGGTAGTGTTGAACTGAAAACAAGTTTTATCAAGTTTTATCAAGTTTTATTCTGAGCATAATGATTGTCATCTTAGAGGAAACCTCAGGGTGATTACGTGTAAGGTAACAGAGGTCCCTGATCAGAAGAGAAGCCGGGCTGGCCGGTTGTGCAGCTCTTGCCTTTGGAAGCTCTGTGAAGGCGAGTCTTACGTGGGTCTGACAGATGCTGCAGCACCAGGGGCACTGCCAGAGGAAGGGCAGGTGCTCCTGGAGGCTCACTGCTCTTTCTGTGGACAAAAAAACACACAAAAAAAAGCAGGTTCAACACACACACACCCCCCCCTCCCTGTAGTCGTACTGCCTGCAGACTGAATTTGGGCAGGGAAGGAAATGTCATGGGAAAGAGAATTTAACTAGAAGACTAAATGATGAGACATTGTGAGTTAATGCAGTCCTCGGTACTTTTCAGCACGTGGGGACCACTTGGGCAGGGAAGGAACCTCATCACAGCAAACCATGAACCTCAGAAACCCTCCTTCTTCCTCCCTGTCCTGGTCTTGCCCAGCTGCTCAACTCCTCTGCAAGCCTGGAGCCAGTTAAGATGTGTACACGCTCTTCTATTCCTCCTGGCCAAAAGGGAAGAATTATACCCCATTTCTGTTCCTCTAGCAGGGACCTTGCCCAGTGCTCAGCTACAGCGTGGGCTGAGGTGGATCTAAGCTGCTCAGGGCACTGATTTTGTCCCAGCACCTTTCCACAGGACTAGTTCCATCCTGCATCTTGGGTGCAGTAATTTTCTTTGTAAAACCACTGCCAGAAGCATCTTGGTGTTTTCTGGGAAGCTCCCTGTATACCCCAGAACCCTCCCCTGGGAGAGCTGGAGCCTGCAGTGGATCAGGATGAAGCTGTGCGGTGCTCAGCCTCCACTTCTGGCAGCGGATTCCTGTGCAAGAGAAAGCAAAGGGCAGATAAAAGCTCAACCTTCCCGTTTTCTTCCAGCCTCCGGTTGTCAGCTGGGAGGGGAGTGGATCCTGCCCTGGGAGTGGTTTCTCTAAGCCTCTGTGCATTTTTCTTGGGTATCTCTTTTCTTCCGTATCTGCCATTATGTTAACAAGGTAGAATGAGGCCGGCTCCATTACACAGCTTTGGTGCTGAGGCTGTCTTTAATTAATTAGCCAGTGCAGGGCCTTTCCCCACTTACTGAGCACATGACCTGAAAGCGTGCCCAGCACACAGTCGTTTAGTTCATTTTTTATCTTTGCCATTTGGCTTGTATATGCCAGCCTGTTTTACAGAGCACTAACTAGTCCAACCTGCTCAAAACCAATTATTAGTTCTCTTGGGTGATTTCCAACGATAAACAAACACTACTGCTGTCTGAGTCTGTTATTAATGATCTTGTTTTCACACCACCACGAGTGGAGAGAAGGGATTTGTTTATTTTACAGATGACAGAGGTTGAGCACAAAGAAACAAAAAATGAAGTTTTCAGTAAGGTTGGTACCAGGCTGAGGCACTTAAGACTTGATGTCTTCTTTGCACTTTGGGCTCCATAGGTAGGTTATCACACGGAATCACGTCCACGCTGCCTCCACCGACCAGAACGCCAGAACGTGGGACTTAAACTTCGAGGAAATAAGGTGCTCATGATGAGTCACCAGCCATTAAGCAACCATGACTCTGGACTGAAAGCAAGCTAGCTGAGAAAGTTTAAAAGAAATTTCCTCACATTATCTTGACACCTTAGCGGCCGTGCACGAGTGGCAGCATTAGAGGCCATAACACCTAGAGGCAGGGGGCCTTGCCCGGGGTTTACCCTCGGGCCCATTCCCAGTTCTGCCAGCGCGGCGACCGTGGCCCGGTTTGTCCCGAGCCAGCCG
>NW_009723754.1:4326-11170 GCF_000703405.1 Apaloderma vittatum | reverse complement strand
CAGAGAGAAGAGGAGGGAGGGGGAAAACAAAACACACAACCCTTGAGCCACATCCAACACTCTCACAAGAGACCCACGTGCTGTGTCCCAACAGGAGTTGCCCAGCACCTGCCGTCCCTCCCAGCACCCCCTGCTTGCCCATGCATCCCTCCAGTACCCACCGCTCTCCCCACCTAGAGGAATTTTACATTTGAGCGCCGCCTGTCCTTGCTGCGGGAGCCAGAGGCTCTCTCAAGACCCATCCATTACCTTCAGGACGTCGCCCATGACTTCGCCCTTCTGGGTGCTGCAGTCCCCCAGCTTGGCCAGCTGATCCTCCAGCAGAGAAATCTTCCCCTGGAGAATCTCGATCTTCTCTTCCGAGCATTTCTGGGGATGAAGACATGACTAAAATATAGTTCCTCTGAAAAAGGACAGTCAGAAACCTTGTTCCACAGCAGCTCCTGCAGGACTGGGTTAATTTCCAGCCTCTTTTAACAGTGGTTTTCATCCCATGGCTCACAAGTTTGTGGGACCGCGTGAATTGCTTGTAAAAGATTTGTGAATTTCCCCATCCCTGGGAGTGTTCCAGGCCAGGTTGTACAGGGCTTGGAGCAACCTGGGCTGGTGGCCCGGGTTGAAGGGGCTTTGCGGCAACCTGGCTTGGTGGGAGAGAGGTGTCCTCATCCACAGCAGCGGGGTGAGAACTAAGGTCCCTTCCAACCTTAACCAGTCTATGATTCTATGAGGAGCGAGTAAAACGTTGAGGTGAGGGAACCGAGCAAGAGGAGGTGCGGTCACCCAGCCCCTGGTCAAACTGGGGGGCACGCACCAGCCAGGAGGGACCCCCTCACCTTCTCCTGCAGGGCAGTGTGCAGCTCGCTCTCCAGCTGCCCCTGCTTTTCCTGCCACCGCACCAGGGACACGTTGTGCTCCTCTAAGAGCTCGTTCAGAGCTTCCTGCAGCTGCACCAAGTGGCTCGTGATCTCCCGCATCTGTGGAGGGAAAAAAAGAAAAAGAAATATCCCCCAGGAGAGGGTCAGGGAATTCCCAACGCTGCCCAGGGCTCTGCTGGCTCCCCTCTCAAGAGCGCTGATCATCCACGGACATCCCAGGTCCTGAGGGCTCAAGATCTACTCACCGCACTCAAGCAAATCCACCCAGCCCTTATTTCTCTCACCACGGTTTCCCCTGAGATCAGGATCTGGAGCCCAAAGCAGGTTTGGCCACACGAGGCCAACAGCAGAGCCGTGAGGAGCCCAGCACCCGACTCTGGCACCAAATCCTCCCTGCTGGGTCCCACCACAAACTACTGGGCTGCGGGGAACACGGAGAGGATGCGGCACCCCAGTACCTTGAAGGAAAGTTCCCCGTTTTCCTCAGAGAGCTGGCTGATTTTTCGGTCCATCTGGTTTTTTTCAGTCTTCAGGTCCTGGCACTGCTTGAGGGCTTCGTGCAAACGCACCGTCAGGCTGCGGGAGAGGAGGTTGTTAAAGCAGGAGGTGCAAGCCCAAGGCAGGTGAGGACATGGTCAGAGACTGAAACTGTTGGCTATTGCTGAGAAAAAGAAGCTACCAAGGTATTTCTGTGTGAAACTACCATAACTTCAGCTCTAAACTGGGTGCCAAGATGTCAAAAAGCGGAGTGCAGGTAAATGATGTTTGTGTTTTGCACAAAACACTCAGAACTGAAAGCGTAGGCAGCCGCGGGGCTCCAGCTACCCCTTGGCAACGAGAAATAAGTAAGGAAAGGACAAAAAAAAGACACAGCACCTGCCCAGAAAGACTGGGCATCCTTCCCAAGTAAACACATCGCTGCGCAGGGACAGGGCAAAGACCGAGATGCAGGCAACAGAATTCAAGCGCGCAACACAGCCCAGTTCAGATCCAATCAAACTGGATCAAACTGGAGGGTTGGAAGCCAGGGAAGGAGCTGGGAGCTCCAATATCACCCTGAAAGCTTTCGGTGACACAGAACCTGTCCCAGGCGGGTGAGACCCACGCGGGCAGCACATTCGTTCCCCACAACGGGGACAGCTGTTCCCACGGTGAGTATGGAATGAGAGAATACCAGGTTGGAAAGGGGCCTCAAAGATCATCTAGTCAAACCCTTTAAGGTAAAGAAATACGGTTTAAATGAGATGGCCCAGCACCCGTCAAGCTGAGCCTTAAAACTGTCCAATGTTGAGCAAGGAGTGGGCTGTCGGAACATGCTGCGTGGTTTGGGACCAGCTCCCTGCCTGCTGCGATAAAAATGGGTCACGGCCACACCACAGGACACGGCGTGCTGGCAGGCACAACCCTTTCCTGGGCTGCATCAAGAGAAGCGGGGCCAGCAGGGTAAGGGGGGCAGATTCTGTCCCTCTGCTCTGCTCAGACCCCACCTGCAGTTCTGTGCCCAGCTCTGGGGTCCTCAGCACAAGGAGGACATGGACCTGTTGGAGAGTGACCAGAAGAGGCCACAGAAATGATCAGGGGGCTGGAGCACCTCCCTGTGAGGACAGGCTGAGGGAGTTGGGGCTGTTTAGCCTGGAAATGAGAAGACTCCAGGGAGACCTTGTAGTTGTCTTCCAGTACTTAAAGGCAGCTTGTAAAAAGAGATGGGGGGGGACTCCTTATCAGGGCCTGTAGCCACAGGACAAGTTTTAAACTGAAACAGGAGAGATTCACACTGAATATAAGGAAAAGAGAATTTATGCTGAGGGTGGCGAAACCCTGGCCCAGGTTGACCAGAAAGGAGTTGGAGGCCCCAGCCCTGGAAACATTCAAGATTAGGTTGGATGAAGCTTTGAGCGACCTGATCTAGTGGAAGATGTCCCTGCTCATGGCACAGGGTTTAGACAAGATGGCCTTGAAAGGTCCCTTCCAAGCCAAACCATCCCGCGATGCTGCGACTGCTGAAGCAAACTCCTCCCTGATGCACAGCTGCAAGAGGAGGTGGTAGAGAGCAAGAGGAAGGTTTTCCTTCACCCCTTTTTCGTGCATTGCTGGGGAAGAGATAGACAACACAAAGCCAGGGGACCTGGGAGCGACCGGGACCAGTCTAGCAGGAGTGCTGGACTTGATGGTTTCAGGTCTTTTCCAGCCTCAATATTTCTGTGATTCTGTCACCAGAGGATTACCTCTCATTCTTCTCCCTCAGCTCCTGTATTTCCTTGGGCTCCACCTGGTCTGCCGCTTGCTTCTCGTTGAGCAGAGTCAAGCGATCAATCCGCTGCTGCATCATGGTGATCTGAGCCTCTGGGGAGAGCAGCAAGAAAGGCCCCCGTTACCATCTTTTCACGTCACCTGAATCCCTCCTGACAGCACAGCAGAGGATGCCTGTCCCTCTCCCAAGCTGGAGAGAAACCCTTTGCAGCAGGAAACGGAAGAGCCAGGCTGCCCACACAGCTGCTCAGCACAGGTGGTGCTTCAGCCGTGGATTTTCTTGCCCAGGATACAAAAAGGAACACGAGAGGGACCTTGCAGTCTCCATGTGCAGCTGGGGATACTCCTACGCCTGCCAACCTGCTCCAAATCATTTAGTAGAGGGACCAACAGCACCTCTGAGAAATGCTCCAGAGGAGCACGGTCATGGTGAGGTCAAAAAAAGAAAGTCACAGAAACCAGGTGAGGCCTCAGCCCTCCCCGCATCCCAGGACGCCCGCTAGCAACTCACCCTTCTCTGTGATGAGCTTGCGGTTCTCTGCCAGCTCCACCTCCAGCTCGTCCCGGTTCTCTCTCTCAGCAGCCAGTTGCTTCTTTAGTCGCCGCAGCTGGAACTGGGGGGTCTGCATGACGTCCCCCATGGGCGAGGACGGAGGGCCGGGGAACATGCTGCGGAGAGGCACACCGTAACTCGGTTATCCAGAGCAGACGGAGGGGCACCGTCCCTTCCCATTCCCCAGACCCAGTCTCGGAGGTCAGTTCAGAGCAAAAAATCTTTGATTCCTTGTCTCTCGAGCAGAACGATCAAGATGAGGTCTCTTCATCTCAATCACCCCAACGCCAGCCTCTGAGCTCCTGACATACACGTATAAAATCAGGCAAAGCCTCCACCTCCCTTCACACTGAAGCCAGAGCCTCGCCGCTGGAGAAAAACTCCTTCAGCACATCCAGCAAGTGACACAATCCAGGTCCTCCCAAACCCACTCCAGGGCAGGAGAGGACTGCAAACTGCGCCGGGACACGGCTGCGCTCATTAAAGCTGAAACAAGCTTATGACAGCCCGACCTCACTCCACCACCGGACATCCCCAAGGAGTTTGCAATAGAAAGAAGTTCTCTGCTGAGCTAGGGTGCAGCCCGGCTACATCCCTGGGTCCCAGCAGCCACCTTATTTGTTTTGCTTCCCCCCGGCTCCCCGCTGGCAGCTGAGAGGCTGGGAGACACATACTTGTTGGCGCTGGAGGAGGAGGCGATCTTCTGCAGCTCCAGGAAACGCACCTCTCGCCTGTGCGGGAAGGAGAGCAGCGGGGAGCGCTCCTCAGAGCTGCTGCTGCCAGATGAGGAGGGTGGCACTGGAAATCACGAGCGAGAAGCAGGCTGTGAGGTTCACATTAATATCAGAAGGGAAGGTTGAGCAGCTGGAAACCCCGGGAGACTGCAAATTTCAGCAAGGGCGGATCAGCCCAGGCAAGAAATCCGTAAACCTGCCTTATGTCCCTGGCCTGCCCAGCTCTGGGCATCCCACTCACCTCGCTCCTGCAGGGAAAGCCACGTATGCCACAATTAAAACCATTAAAACCCCACTGCCAAGAACCAAAATATCACCTTTTTTGATAGCTGCAGCCGCCGTAAGGTCAAAAACTTCCAGAGCTGGGGTGCAGGGACCCCTGCCTGGCCACAGTTTGTGCAGGTGTGTGTTAGTTTTGGCTGGATCGAGTTAATTTTCTCTGTATTAAGTTACTATGAGGCTATGGTTAAGATTTGTTTGGGGAGTTTTCTAACTTTACACAGCGCAGGGATACTAGACAAGTTACAACTAATAATGCAACTCAGGCTGCTGAGCAGGAAGAGCCCAGCAGGTGTAAGGCAGCCCCGTTCTTAAAGAACTTACAAGGAACCACTTCACAGGGCTCAGTCTTGGGGAGAGGGGATCTGGACGGCGTTGCTGCTTGGCAGCTATAGCAGCATGAACAAAGAGGGGGGAAAAAAAGGATGTTTTTATGCTCTGGAAAAGGGTCATCCATGCCATTTAGGCGCTGCTGGGATGGGAGCTGTACAGGAAGATGCCAGCAGTGCTCCGCACTCGCAACATCCCACCCTGCTGCTGTCTCTGCAAGGTCACGGACTGTTTCTGTCTCACTCCGAGCTGGCACTCGGACGTCACTACGGCAAAAACCTGTCGGCCTTACCAGCCAGGAGAAAAACGTGTGCAATGCCTGCTCTGCCAGCACAAGGCTTGGCCCGTTCCTCTGGGCTGGTGCCAGAGCGCAGGCAGCCAGCACCCGGCGCTCACCTCTCCTCTGCAGAAACGTCCCCAGGTTCTCATTCAGGCTCTCCTCGTTGTCCAGCACGAATTTGAGGATCGATGCCAACTCAACCTGCGTCAGAGGAGCCGCAGGGTCAGCAACTCTGCCTGCCTGTGCCTGCACCGGCAGGTGCCCACACTCACAAGCACGAGCTTTTGATTGCCTGGAGCATCGCAGCACCTGCCCCACGCCCTCTTTTGAGGGGACCTGAACATGAGGGTGGGTCACAAAAAAGCACCTCTGCTTCCCCTCACACCCCTGGTCTGGAGGGAAAAACTCGGAAGGGATTACCTGGGTCTCGTAGCTCAACTCATTCCAGTCCCCGGGGTTCTTGCAGCTCATGGAGGTGTGATACAGGAGCAGCACGGCCACCTGAAACGAGGCAGGTCAGCATCGCCAAGCCTGAGGTCAGTCATCGACACGTCAGGAACAAAGTGTCCCCCACGGTTACCTTGGCCAACGCCAGCTCCTCTCCCTCCAGGAGTTTCTGCGCCGAGACCAGGTTCTCCGTGGCCGATTTGTGCTTGCAGTGCTCTGCAAACATGAAGTGGGGGATTCCCAGTTGTGTGTCACTGGGGCCATCCATCCATCCATCCATCCATCCACCCACTCATCCCCCGAGGGGACACACTTGGGCTGAACGGCACCTTCTCCCCCAGGAAGAAGGGGCACAGGCAGGGAGGCACAGGGCAAGCCGGGCTCCGGAGCCAAGCCCACAGTGCTCGGCCTCTGTCATTAGCTCTGCCAGACCTTTTTTCCCCCTCCCTGGAAACTTCCCTCAAGGTTCCAGCCATCCCACATCACCCTCTCTATGCCTTTTGCTCCACCACCACCAGCACAAACCCAGCCCCATCTGCAGAGGATGAACTACAGTGTCTGCCCTTCCAGGGCTGAGCAAAAAGGCACAAGGGACTTCCTATTATTTCCCCTCCCAAGATTCCCATTCAGGTAAAGATTTTCCAGGAGGATTTGAGCAGCTCGAGGCCAGGTTTTGCCGCCCGATGAGCGGAGTCACGGCAGCAGCCACCAGCACCCTTCACACCCCAGATTTTCCTTTGCACCAAGCTGGGGCTCTGGCAAGGATTTCCACCTCACAAAGCTGCTGATGCAGCAGCAGGGAGGTCACTAGGGAGAGGGGGAAGCCTACAGGCATGAAACCAGACTCGGGGGGGCACCGAGCAGGGGCAACCAGCGGAGGATCTTACTCTGCAGGAAGCCACGGATGAAGGAGATCCTCTCCGGCAGCGGCTGCTCCAGCACAGACTCCCCCTCCTCGCTCCTGTGGCTAGAAAAGCACATGGGTTGCGTTAACCGAGGGATTACACAAACAGTGGGTTTGTTGTGGTTTGGGTGTTTTTTTTCTTTTCACAACAGAGCTTGTCGAGCTGGCTCTGGGACAATACAGAGCTCGGGC
>NW_009723754.1:3746-4073 GCF_000703405.1 Apaloderma vittatum | reverse complement strand
TGGAGACTGTGCAGACGCAGGCTCCCATCTAGGTCTTTGGGGAGCCGAGGGGGAACGAAGCAGCAATTAGAGACCGTGCTCTTCCTCCACAACCGAAAATGCACGGCAGCCCCGTTCAACCAGCGCCACTTTGGTGCATTCGATTACTCTGAAAGCAGGGACTTGGAAGGGGCTGGCAGAGAGATTTTCTCATCCTCAGGGATTTCCCAGCCCGGCCGCTGGTGCTGCGAGGAGCTCCCTTGTGCTGCTGTGACGTCCGCCCCACTTATCGAGCTACAGCCAGGCCGCTGGTGGCTACTCTTGGGCAGGAGGACAAACCCAGATTAA
>NW_009723754.1:0-3711 GCF_000703405.1 Apaloderma vittatum | reverse complement strand
CACCCACCCCAGGCACAGAGCCCTCGCAGGCTCTCGTTACTACGCGGCGTGCGGGAGGTAATTATAGCAGGCAGGCTCCCGCAGAGCCTCCCGCCGGAAGGGTTTGAAAGCAACGCGGCGCTGGGAGCCCAGCAGCAGCCTCACGCCCTCCCAATTTCCCTCACCAGCTCATTAACCACACGCAGCCGGAGCAGAACGTGCTCAGTCCTAGCTCTGGTGCCCGTGACAGCTCGTAGGTTTTCATCTCCTTCACTCACAGGCAACAAACTCTCCCACTCCTGCCCGGCCACCTTGGGTCCTGGGATGGAGGAACTGGGCTTCATCCTGCCTGTATCGTACACAAAAACAGCTCCAGATCCCTAGAGAATGGGAACTGTCACTCTTTAAGCTGCTTTACAGACCCAAGGCTTTCTCCAGATCCCAAGGCTGCCGTTCAGGAAAATTTGCTGGGCTGTTTCTTCACAGAATCACAGAATCACAGAATGTCAGGGGTTGGAAGGGACCTCTGAAGATCATCTAGTCCAACCTTCATCCCAGCATATCTAACCACTACACCACAGCCTCAAGTGCTAGATCTACTTTTTTTTTAAACACCTCCAGGGTTGGTGACTCCACCACCTCCCTGGGCAGCCTGTTCCAGTGCCTCACCACTCGTTCAGGAAAGAACTTCCTCCGAATATCCAATCTAAACTTACCCTGACGCAACTTGAGGCCATTTCCCCTTGTCCTGTCATTAGGAATTAGAGAGAAGAGACCAGCACCAGCCTCACTCCAGCCTCCTTTTAGGTAGTTGTAGAGGGCAATAAGGTCTCCTCTCAGCCTCCTCTTCTCCAGACTAAACAAACCCAGTTCCCTCAGCCGCTCTTCACAGGGCCTGTTTTCCAGCACTCTCACCAGCCTTGTTGCCCTTCTCTGCACCCGCTCCAGCACCTCGATGTCCTTCTTGTACTGTGGTGACCAAAACTGGACACAGTACTCGAGGTGAGGTCTCACGAGTGCCGAGGACAGGGGCATGATCACCTCCCTCCTCCTGCTGGTCACACCATTTCTGATACAGGCCAGGATGCCGTTGGCCTTCTTGGCCACCTGAGCACACTGCTGGCTCATGTTCACCATTTTATGGAAATAAAGCAGCTCCCAGGCAGGTCCAGGATCAACACTCAGCTCTTTGCTTCTGTGCCAGGAGCGAGCCCAGAGTCTCAAACGACAGAAACTCTGGTCAGAATCCTACCTGGGCAGCTCTGCCCAGGGCCATGCGAGGAGCAGGCAGGGGAGCAGACCTGCCCCAGCTACCTGGAACCTCAGTAGATCATCTACGTACGGAGGCTTCCAGCCAGCCGGGCAATTTGGAGAGCGCACCCCACCTCCCCCTACTCACATTTTGTTGATGATCCTGATGAAGACGCTGCAATCCCGGAGCTGCGACAGGTCGTCGAGGGGATCAGCGCAAACTTTTGCGCCGTTCACCTAGAAATGGGGCGAGACGGGTCAAGAAGGCAGAAGGTGACACCATGCCACGCCACCTCCCAGTCCTGGCAGGGAACAGGGGTACTGGTTTGGGTGTGAGAGCACAACCAGCCCTTCCGACCACCCCCGCCCTGCCCAGGCAAAAGCTGAACGCAATCCCCACGGCTCCACAGCCCAACTGGCCGGCACGGGTCTCGTTTTGTCACATTTATCACACCGCGACGCTTCACAAGGCAGATCCAACAGCCCCTTCATGGTCCAGTTGCTGCTCACGTTCCCAAGCCTGCTGCCTGCTCCAGGCTCAGCTCCAGCTCTCGGGCAGTTTCCAAGGCTGGACCGAGCTGATCTGGCATTTCTAGTTACTCAACAGGTGAGCGAAGCAAACACCCACCTACTTGCGAAGAGCAGGGACTCGGCTGCCCCAGGACCTGCCGCAACAACAATCCCTCCCCTTTACCAGCAACGTGTCCCCGAGGAGAAGCCGCTGGTGCCAGCAGCAGCCGGGACCTCCCTGGGCAGCACGTCCCACCTACGGAGCTACGGTGGAGGAGGAGATTTTTACCCAAGCGAGGAGAGCCGCAGCTCTCGTGTCGTGAAGAGGCATCTTTGCGAGGCTGCCAGGTCACTGCCCGGACTGGGGGGACAAAAACAAACAAAAAAAAAAGACAATTAAGGACAAACATAGTAATTACATTAATGTTCAGCTTGCACACAGCACCAGGCATTCGTGTGTGTCCAGGGAGGATCTGCCCTCGGTGCCTGGCCGGCTGCGGGTGGGACGGAGGCGAGCAGCCGGGTTCTCTCCCACAGCCCCCCAGGATTTACCCCTGGAATATCAGGATCCCGGCGCGGCTCAGAAGGAAACAGCTGCTCAGGTTCCTCATCCTCAGTGCCTCCTGCCATGTCCCCTTCCCTCCCGCCTTGCCCCCAAACTTCTCTGACATTTCTTTTAAGAGGAAATTCAAAGGCCTGGTGCTCTGTCAGACCCCATGCCCAGGCAGGTCCCCCTTTATCCTTGGTTTCAACCCCCTGGGACCCCCATGGGAGGAGGGCAGCGTCCTGTCAGGCCGTCTTTCAGGTCACACAAAACAACCGGTCATGGATGTCCACACCAAGAGCCACAGTGGTCCTGGGACAGGCAAGAGAAGGAAAAAGTCCCCCAGTGCCGCGCCGAGAAGCAGCCGGGATGAAGCAGCTGCAGATTGTGGCATGGCCCTCGGGGAGCAGAGGGGAACAGGGGTTCAGTGCCAAAACAAGCACCCAAATCAGTCGGGGAATGCGGCGGGAGCTGCAGAGAGGCTTTCAGGGCTTGGCAGGGGGAGGGATCTCCTGCAGACCTCACCGTGGAAGGAAATTTAAAAAGAGAAAGGAAAAGGAGACAACTCAGGCTGCTGCAGGGGGCCAGAGCTCATCCTGCCTGCAAGGGAGGAGGCTGAGCTCCCACCCTGGTGCTGCCCACTTCCTCCCAGCGGGAAAAAAATGGGGCTCCCTTGTCCCCCATTATCCCAGACGCCACCAGACCTGGCTGCTAGGACTCTTGCGGAGGCTGCCTGCTCTGCCCAGAGCCAGGATCTTGCCACAGAGGGTAGAAGGGGCCTGCAAAGGTCAGCTGGCCCCAAACAAACCCCGCAGGGCAGTGGCCAAGCCACCGGAGCGCTGCCAGCTCCCCAGCTGTTGAGGAGAACCACTGCCCTGGGCTGGGGGAAGCCCCCTCACCAGGCACCATGGAGCAGGATGGGAGCAGGGACAAGCCACCCCGCTTGTCCCGGGTCACAGGAACGCTGCCAGGTCCCCTTGGCAGCGACCTTTGCCTCCGCACTGACTGTTCCCAGTGTCACCTCAGGTAATGCTCTGAGGAAGGGAGTTGCCTCCTGAGGCACACCCCCCAAAAATCAGCCAGGTGAGGACGTTAACCCTCACCCCATATGGCATCCCGAACTCCCCTCCCTGGGACAAACCCACAGGCATTCCCAGGAGCGCCCAGGTTTTGGGAGACACGAAGCACTCGCTGCCTCCATGAGCTCAGCTGACTCACAGGATCCTTGGCAGGACGGGTCCTCCTTCCAGTTTAGCTAAAAACCAGCTCCTCTGGCCCGTGGCTGCAGCACGCAGCGTTCCCAGGCTGGGATCTCTCCCCAAAAACCTCTGGGCACAACAGAAGCACCAGCCCTGAAGGCAGACTGCGTCCTCCTGAGCTGGGTTTTACCGGAGCCGGTTTGCAGAAGTGTCGGTGCCCGGTGAGAG
>NW_009723753.1:369-2083 GCF_000703405.1 Apaloderma vittatum | reverse complement strand
AACAGCTACAGCCCTCAGCAGCCACAGCAAGGTCCCCGGGTCATCTGTGATCCCCTGTCCTCAGCTCCCACGTGTGTCACCGCGTGGGAGCCTGGGTTAGCAGGACACTATCCCCACCGAGGGCATGGCTGTGCAGAGCCCCTCTGTGTGGTCCTTGCCTTGCTCCCACCGGGGCTGTTGCAGCCCGCGCTGGCCTCGCTGGTGGATGTCCCTGCAGCCCGCTGCCCCCATCTCCATCCCAGCATGGGCAGGCGTGTCCTCTGGCGCTGTACACAAGCTCTCTCTGCAGGGCCTTGGCTCCCTGCAGTCCTGGCTCTCCTGGATTTGGTCCATCCCTCCTGAAGAATGGTGGCTAGAGCAGGAGAGGCTGTTGAGGACACCAGTTACTCTAGATTTGTTCACATTGCAGGGCATACTGCTCCTAGCCTGGCTGAGCTGTGTAGGTCCGTCCCCTCTCCAGTGTCCTCCAGCAGCAGGTCCCCCATCTGTCTTGCTCCTACCCCCAGTGCAAGAGGTATCTGGGCTAGATGAGGAGGAAGTGGTCTCCCCAGGACCGTTTTATAGAAGTGACAGTGTCGGCTGCAGTTTGCTGATGGCACTTTCTGCTGCACTTTACCAGAACAGAAGTGGAAATTGAACTGATCTTGGGGAGGCGCCTGGCTCATCCACAGGGTCTGTGCGGGGCAGGACGAGAGCCCCATGGTGTGAGGAGCAGGCAGCTGCACTGCAGGTCACCAGGCGGTGATAGGGTGGCTCTGCTTGTATTTGGCAGCACTGACCCACAGAAGGAAGTTTGGCCCTGAGGCTTTTACAGCAACCCCAGAGGCTGCTGATGCATGTGAGAGAGCACCAGTGAGGCAGAAAGGAAGGGTGTGGGCATCTACTCGTGGGAACCTGCACATGAGTGTGTTCAGGCCTGAGGAACACAGCCTTGGTGCAAGACTTCTCTTTAAATTGCTTTTTACCATTAACAGGGTAATGGTGGTAAGGCAAGTGCTTTGCTTACTATTGGTAAGCACCTTACTGCTTGTGGCCGTTCTCCTGAGACAGCTGTTCCTTCATCTTGTATCGCTCACCTCTGCGTTGCTTCCCTTCTGCCTGACTAATGCTGACTTACCAAAGATGCCCCTGACAGCTTCCCTTGCTGAACTGTCTCTCATCTTCTCACCCTACTCTGTTCTCAGGACTCACTGTGTGTTATTTCCTAAACTATCTGGTGCTGGTTGTTGATCCTGCTGGAATTGCTCGAGCAGGACCTGCAACTCTGGCCCTGGGATGTCCCAGCAAATGTGCATCCTGCTCCAATTTCACAGCTTGTTCTGGGCTGCCAGGCAGCACGGCCTCCCCCCGCCCAGGGGCAGGGCAGCCACAGCGTGCCCCGGGGTGCTGCTCGCTGAGGCTGGGCCCTCGCTGTGGGGAGCAGCAGGAGGAGGATGTTAGTGAGGTCTCTCACAGGATGTGTGGGCTCAGCACCACAGCCACGCACCCTTCAGCCGGAGGGACTGTGTGCCGGGCAGGGTGTGACCCTTCTTCTCTGCAGGTGATGTTCTCCTTCGAAGCTGGCAGACGCTGTGACTCCGGCCCAGGGAACTTCACCTTTGAGACCAAGCAAGGCAACGAGATCTTTCGGCTGGTGGAAGCCTCCATCCGGGAGCAAAAAGCGCAAGTGGAGGAGAACCGGCAAAGCTGTGACTCGCTGGATTTGGACAGCCCC
>NW_009723753.1:0-318 GCF_000703405.1 Apaloderma vittatum | reverse complement strand
GCAGGTGACACCCTGGCACCCAAAGCAGGGCTGGCGCCCAGGCCCAGTGCGGCAGCAGAAGAGAGAGATGCCACGTCTCTGCTGAAGACCCGGACTCTGCCAGACCTCCCTATGCCACAGGCAGGTGACACCCTGGCACCCAAAGCAGGGCTGGCGCCCAGGCCCAGTGCGGCAGCAGAAGAGAGAGATGCCACGTCTCTGCTGAAGACCCGGACTCTGCCAGACCTCCCTATGCCACAGCCCAAGTCCGCGGTCCCGAGCACACCCCCGCGCTCCCCTCTGCCAAAGGTGCCCCATGCTGTGCTGCCGGCCGAGGAC
>NW_009723752.1:1450-2541 GCF_000703405.1 Apaloderma vittatum | reverse complement strand
CGCATTTGGCAAAGGGAGGTGGGGAAAAAAAAAAACCCATCAGCTAGCTGACCCAAAATATCCTCGCTTTCCCACTGGGCCCTCAGCTTTAAGCCCTGGGAATCGGAATCCTGAAGGATGATTCAGATGTACCTTGGATCACGCCCTACTTCGCTCCCATCTGTGCGATGCGGCGTGACCAGCTGCTAAATTTAAGATTCCCAATGTACCTCAGAGGCTGTGAAAGGCTGCTGTGTCAGCCCCCCGGGAAATTGAGCTGCAGGGCTTTGAAATTGCCTCCTCCCCAGGAATATATCCCTGCACAACAGCAGCGATTTATTTCAGGGTGACGGATGTTGCAGACAATGGGGTTTAAAGCTTCAAAGAGGGGAAAAGGTAGTTTAGTGACGAGAAATAAAAAATTCAAATGTTGGGAAAAGACAATCAATATGGGGAAAAAAAACCCCACACCCTTTTGTGTTGTGTGTCACCCCCAAGGAAGAGCATCTCCCCTGGGATCTGCTTGTCCCTTGGGGGCAAACCCACCTTTTATCCACTGAATCCCCGCCATCCAAACAAAAAAAAAGAATCAAAAAAGCATCTTCTTGCTTTTCATCCCCCTCATCCCGCAGCCCTTACCTGAGGAGGACGGGCAGGTGGGCTCGATGCTGGCCGGGCTCTTTGTGCTGGGGCGCCGCGGGCGTCAGGCGTCGCAGCTTTTGTCTGCTGGGTGGCTGGGTCTGCAATGCAGCCCCTCGAAGCCGCTCGATGGATTCCCCTTCGGCCGCTCGATGGATCCCCCTTCGTCGCGGGGAGGGGGGTGGCGAAGACGTGGGCGGATGAGTCAGCGGCTTCCACCTGCGCTGGGGAGGGGGAGGACGGAGGACATGCAGGAGGGGATCCTACGCGCAGGCCCCCCGAGACAGCGATATATTAAGCCTACAGAGGATGGGAGATTTCCCGCAGCGATTCCCAATTCACTCCTGAAGCCTCCAGCTCTGGGGGGAATAATGGATAATTTGCAGCCTCCAAGGTTACTTTTTATCTGCGTGCGAAGAAACGCCTTGGTGTAGGAAGGTTCTTTGTGACTCAAGTGCAGGGAGGTTTGATGC
>NW_009723752.1:0-1314 GCF_000703405.1 Apaloderma vittatum | reverse complement strand
TAGGCAGGAGACGCTCAAAGCTGGTATCTCTGCCGGCACTGGGAGAAGGGCAGCTTCCCGGCAGGGCTGGCGGGCACCTCGTGCAGCCCCGCTCCTCGCCACGGCACCCTGAGGCACCAGGCCCTGACTGCAGCCCCTGCACCCACGCGGTGTCAGAGGGACGGTGACCTCCGGAGCGGGACAGCAAAGCCAGCCCTTCAGACCTGTGAATCTCCCTGTCCTGGCCACACTGAGCCACAGAGCACCCTTCTGGGGGGCGCACGGGCTAGACCCACACACCTCTTCCCTGGGCTTTGCCCGGGATCAACATTCCTTTGGGGCTTTAGGGGTTTTTTTCCTCTCTTTTCCTCCTGCGTTCAGCTTGTTGCTGCGGGTGCCAAGGGCTTTCGCCAGCGCTCGGCTCAGCCGGGCTATTTCTGCCTCCTCCTCCTCTCCTCGCCGCCGCCATGAGCCAAGAGGATCCCATGTCCCTTGCTCCTAAATAGACCCAGTCTCAGCTCGGCCGTGCCAGCACCCGGCACAGGGAAAATGCCAACCAGTGGTTCGGCGAAGGATGCTGATCGCAACGGGAGGTCGAGCTGCTGTGTTTTCGGGCGTCCCCAAGGCCGTTTGGCCGAGCCACTCCCTATGGGGAGCTGGACATGACCCATCTGCCTGCCCGATCCCTTCTCTTCGGGGTGTCACCTGCTGAAAGGGGGGCTCATCAATCCAAAGCTGTCACATCCTCCCCCGAGAAGGAACCGGGGCCCAAACCTTATGGGGGAGGACGGGGGACGTGATGATGCGGCATCCTTCCGTGTAGCAGGGACCAAAATTGTGCCACAGTGGCTTTGGAGCTGGCCACACCCAGCAGACACACCCCCCGGGGGGGCTGTAGCGGGGGACAATGTCCCCTGACAGCACAAGAAGCAGAAAAAAAAGGTCTCTTCAGCTGAAACGAGGTCTCAGACACTTGGGGTATTATCCTGACGGCTCAGGACAGAGACTGGACTGAGCGGGGACAGTGCCGCCTTGTTTGGGATTTCTGGATTGAGGGCCGGGGACAGTGGGGGTTTGGGGGCCGGGGCCGGGACGGATGCTCTGGGGCTCCCCCAGGGCTGCCCCCGCCGTGGGTCCCTCCGGGAGGGCTGGGGACTTGCAGGAGGGGTCGCCACGGAGGTCTCAGTCCAGCTTGGCCTGGAGCTGCTGGATTTTGCTGGTGGCAGTGGCAAGACCATGGTGGTGGCAGGACCGTGGCGGTGGCAGGACCATGGTGGTGGCAGGGCTGTGGTGGTGGCAGGGCTGTGGTGGTGGCAGAGCCGTGTTGGTGGCAGG
>NW_009723751.1:890-1378 GCF_000703405.1 Apaloderma vittatum | reverse complement strand
CCTTAAGTGTGTCACATCTGGGCATGGGACGCCTCAAATGTGTCACATCTGGACACAGATCACCTTAAATATGTCATATCTGGCCATGTGACAACCCTAACGTGTCACATCTGGGCCCGGGACACCTTAAATGTGTCACATCTGGGCATCGGATACCTTAAATCTCTCTTATCTGGGCAGGTGACGCCTTAAGTGTGTCACATCTGGGCATGGGACACCTTAAATGTGGCACATCTGGGCATGGACCACCTTAAATGTGTCACATCTGAGCATGAGACACCTTAAATGCGTCACATCTGGGCATGAGACGCCTTAAATGTGCCACATCTGGGCCTGCCGTTCACCCCCCCCAACCCCGCCGCCGCGGTTTTGGGGGGGACGAGGGGGTCACCCCCCTTTTTTTTTTGTCCCCCCCAGCTGCCCAAGGAGCAGGTGCTGAAGCTCTACAAGACCATGACGCTCCTCAACACCATGGACCGCATCCTCTA
>NW_009723751.1:460-819 GCF_000703405.1 Apaloderma vittatum | reverse complement strand
CACATCTGGGCATGGGACACCTTAAATGTGGCACATCTGGGCATGGACCACCTTAAATGTGTCACATCTGAGCATGAGACACCTTAAATGCGTCACATCTGGGCATGAGACGCCTTAAATGTGCCACATCTGGGCATGGGACACCTTAAATGTGCCACATCTGGGCATGAGACGCCTTAAATGCGTCACATCTGAGCATGAGACGCCTTAAATGTGTCACATCTGGGCATGAAACAACCCCAATATGTCACATCAGGGCAGGTGACATCTTAAATATGTCCCATCTGGGCATGGACCACCTTAAATATGTCACATCTGGGCACGGGCTACCTTAAACATCTCACCTCTGGGCAGGTGAC
>NW_009723751.1:0-305 GCF_000703405.1 Apaloderma vittatum | reverse complement strand
ACTGGACAGCATCCTCTACTAGTCCCAGCGGCAGGTGAACCCCCAAAAAAACGCCGAAAACACCCCGAAACGACGCCGAAACCCCCCAAAATTGAAGTGAACCCCAAAAAAACCACCCCCCCAGGGCCGTATCTCCTTCTACATGACCAACTACGGCGAGGAGGGGACGCACGTGGGCAGCGCGGCCGCGCTCGATGACGCCGACCTCGTCTTCGGGCAATACCGGGAGGCGGGTGAGGAAGGTTTAAGGGGTTTGGGGAAGTTTTTTTTTGGGGGGTTCAGCCCTAATTTCAGTTTTTTTGCCC
>NW_009723750.1:1287-5359 GCF_000703405.1 Apaloderma vittatum | reverse complement strand
CCCGGCCCCTCCGCCCCCCACGCTGCGCACGTAGGAGCTGCAGCACCCCCAGATCACCCTCGCCCAGCGCCTCCCACGCCCCACAAAAACACCAGACTGCAGGCCATTTGCACACTTGCCGTGTTCACAGCAGACATTACAGGCAGTAGGGACATGCTCGGGGGCTGTGGGGACCCCCAACCGCTGAGGCAGATCCAGGATCCCCACGCCAACGCTCAGCCTCGCTCCCACTGTGGTGAGTGTGGGGCGGCAGCAGGGTCCCGACAGAGCAGGGGCAGCCCAGGCCAGGCCAGTACACCTCAGGGCTGGGTGCTGTCCCCAGACCTCTGCCCACATCACCTGGCACCTCACCTGCCATTGCTGCAGCTGGTAAAGGGGGACCCACACATCGCATTCCCCCTTGGGCCGAGCCTCCCCTCTTCAGAGAGCTTTGGGGGTACCAGCAAAGGAGGACAGACAGACAAGACAGACTGACTTCTCTCCCACCCAAGGGAATTGAGGAGCAGGGGCAGTGAGCCCTGAGGTGCTGGGGCAGAGCAAAGGAGCAGCCTGGCTGTTCTGCAAAGCCTCTCTCACACCGACCCCCAGCCCCTCTCTGCTCAGGAGTGGGGGTTCTGTCAGTGCTGATGGTTTGTCCCCACCCAGGGCTCTGTGGGCAGCCTTTGCCTGGTGCATCCTCTGGTTCTGTCTGGGAGCCTCATGGTCCCATCACCCTCCTCAGTGCCCAGCTTGGGGAGGTCCCCCTCGGCAGGGGGCTGGCTGGAAGGCAGCTCTGAAGCTGAACGGGATGTCTGTGGGGGCACAGAGGACGGTCCCTGGCAAAGAGTGGGCTCTGACAAGCCCAGCCCGTGGCTCACAGAACCCCTGAGCTGTGCAGGAGCCCCAAACCTGCCTGCCCTGTGCCTGGCCCTGCTTGTCCTCCTGTCCTGTTCCTCTCCCCACACCTCTGCTCAACGCTCTGCCCCCCAAGCCTGCAGCAGAGCCTTGCCCTCAGCCTTCAAAGGCAGGAGCATCAGCCCAAAAAATCTCCCCTGGTCCCAGCTGTGCAGAGGAAAGGGAGGCGTGTGGTTAGTGGGTTAAGGAGGTTGTGGAGCAGGTACGGAGCTGGGCAAGGAGGGGAGCCCTGTCAGTGCAGAGCCCCATCCTGGCTGAAGGACGATGCCAAGGGGAGGTGGGCAGTGGTTCTGCATGAACCCGGCCACCAAGAAGACCCCATTCCAGCTCTGCCTTCCAGCAGCAGGCAGGAGAGCTGCTGTCAGTTGAGACCAAGGCCAGCCAGTGACACGGGGAGGTCCTCGCCATGGGGTTAGTGAGCACAAGCCAAAGCCATGAAGGACAGAGGAAGAGAGCAGCTGGAGGTGATGCTGGCTGGATCCGTACCCTCCCCGGACAGAGCTGCCCTGACCTCTGGTTGAGGCAGCCCCTCACACTGCCCCGCTGCTCTGTCCCCCAGCATGAACATCCACATGAGCCAGCCCCTGTCCTGGCCAGCAGCACGAGGCCACCGTCGTGTCCTGGGGCACAAGGCTCGGCTCTGCCACACTGGTCACCGAGCCCTGGGACAGCTGGCAATCGCTGCTGACCATGTCTTCCCACCGTCACTGTCCTACCCCTCAAACCCATACAGACAGGCTGGACCTGGAGCTTTAATGCCAGCAGCATCCTTGTGGAGGCAGGGAACATTTGTCCAGCTGACAAAGAGAGCAAAGCAGAGGCTGCGCCCCAGGGCTCTGCCAGGCAGGCATGGGCAGAGCCACCCTCTGCCACCCACTGCCACCGCTTCCGCTCCTGTCCATTCCCATCGTGACCAGGGGGGACACAACCCTGCAAGTACCAACCCAGCAGTTAGACGCAGCCCTTGGCGCTGTGCGGTTAGTCAGGACCACGCTGCTGGCAATGGCTCCCACATGCATCAGAGTCACCAGAGAAACTGTGGAGAGACAAAGGAGTGAAGAGAGGAGCCTGGGAGCACCCGCACACCGATGCGGGGAGCAGCACAAGACCATTCCCCATGATGGGTGAACTAGGGCCCCAGGAGATTCCCGAGCTCAGGCTTTGGTGGAGCTCATGGCAATAGCATTGCTTTTTGGGTGAATCTTTCTGCAAACTGGGGTTGCTGGACCTTTACGGCCATTGCCAATTGTCATTGACAGTTCCCACATTGTCCTGTTCCCACTCAGTCTTTCCTCATCCAGCCACATGAAATTTCTTGGAAAACAGAAGGTCAATAATGAAATTTTTAAGCCCCTCAGCCTGAGCATCTTCCTTCCCATTGCACCGAATGGGAGACAAAGATGCTCAGCAGCTCTGAAAATGGGGCTGCTGCAGGTTAATTACCAAGAGTCCCGGAGGAGGCCACTGTTCGTTTATCATGGTGAATAGCATCCGAGAGTTAAAGTGCAAAGAGTATTTGTTAGTAGCAGTAGAGAAACAAGTCAGGAATGATTAGTACAGGCAGTTAGTAACAGAAGCATGGCACAATCGGTCTGACTTAGAGGACATACGTACTGGAAGAGAAATGAAGAGAAAAGCAGCAACGGTTAGTTTGTTTAATTCAGTTCAGGAATGTGTTAGTAACAGAGATCTACTGGCTTAAAAAGGAACTGAAAAGCTTCTGCTGATAAAACCGTTTTAGGCTCCTAGTCAGCAACAGGCTCCACGGGCAGACCCGGGCAGGGCATGCAGGGAGAAACCCCCTCATCATGCCTGTGAGGGCTGCCCCATGCAGCCCAGCACCGACCTGGCATCACCAGACTGACTCACCCAGCTTTTCTGTTCCCCTTTACAGCCAGGGCTGGCCACCCGTGGTTAGTGGGGGGCAGACAGGGCCGGTTAGTAGGGCATGCGCTGGAGCTGGTTAGTGGGTTAGTCCCTACGCGGGGGCTTCGGCAGCCCCCGGCATCCCTGGCGGAGGGGTCCCGGCGGGTTAGTAGGTTAATACCAGAGCACAGCAGCAGCATGCAGAGCCAGTCCCCATCACCCCCCTGCATTGCTGTGGCTCTGGGGAAGCGACGGGGCTCCAGTTCACAAGAGCAGGAGGCGTTTTGGGGCTTTGCTGTCAGATCGAGATCTGGGGAGGCGTTAGCGGGGAGTTTAGCCTGCGTAATGCAATCTGCTTTCTGAATTAAAACGCTTGGCAGGGCTCTGCCCTCATCAGCCATGCTAGTGAGGAGTAGAATGCCCCGAGCAGCGTTTGCTCCCAGGCAACACATGTTTCCCACCCCCAGTACCAGTAAAAAGGAGAGATGGGCTGCAGGGAGGAGACAGTCCCAGCAGTGCTGGACTGTGACTCAGCATTGCAAGGCTCCGGGATAAGGGTGATAAAGGAGCGGGAAGAAGCTGAGAGAGGGGTGAAAGCATCACTGGCAGTGCCTGGGGCAAGGCTATGGGCAGCTCTGCAAGAGCTTGAGACAGCACCAGCTGCTCTGGGTCTGCACCAATCTCCCACTGCCAACGGAGGGAGGAGGAGGAGGTCCAACAGTGAAAAAGAGGCCAGGAGCAGAGGAAAAGTTCCCTATAGCTCATCCCCTCCCCATCAGATGCTGCAGGAGAGGGTGGCTGAGCAGGGCTGATGCTGAGGGGCAGCGGGTGGCCCTGAGAAATGAAGCCAGGAAGGAGCACCCAGGGCACCCTTTGTCCGATGCGCCTGCTGGGACATGGCACAGGTGGCACAGGGCACTTCCAGAGCAGAAAGCACTAGGATTTTGCTGACAGACAGAGGGACAGGCAGGATCAGCGGGGACAACCACAGTCCCTTTTGCCTCTGGCCATTGTGCCTCCTTGAGGAGCTGGCACAGCTCTACTCCCATCCCCATCCCCTTCCCCCCCTCCTATGTTGCGTTCAGTGCAGGGGGCGGGTCTCATCCTGCTCACACGGGGACACTCATGCACTGGGTCTGGCTAGGATGGAGTGGCAGGAGGGAAGGGGACACCAGCACCTCGCAGGAAAACCACGTGCAGACCCGTATCCTCAGGTGTCACCACCGCTGTCTCTTTGGCCATGTCCCTCGCAGTGGCCAGGCTTGCAGCTCCAGTGCATGGCAGCCGGCGTCATCTTGGGCTCTGACATCTG
>NW_009723750.1:438-732 GCF_000703405.1 Apaloderma vittatum | reverse complement strand
TAGGGCTGGGCAGAGCCTCCCTCAGCTCCCCCCTCCATCCCTGCGGCTCCCCATTCCTGCAGGACCAAAGACCCGCACTCAGGGGACCTGCATTCAGCCCCTGTATGGACCTGCCCGGCTGACTGAGGAAAGAAGGACCACACCAGAAAGGTGTCAATGCCCCAAAACTGCCTGCTGCTGGAACTCCCTGCACTGGGGGCAGAAATTGCATGTTCTCACCACTGCCCCTGCTCTGGGTTAATTTGGGTCACTGTGGTGGGTGCCGCTCCCTCTCTGCAGGGATGTGCCCCACCA
>NW_009723750.1:0-206 GCF_000703405.1 Apaloderma vittatum | reverse complement strand
CCAGAGATGTCATTGAGCATCTGGCAAACGGATTCTCTGCCTGGGTCCGGACGGGAGGTGCCTGTGGTCGGTCGTACTGCAGGATGACCTCTCCCACCCAGCAGTGAAGCACATGTCGGGAGACATGAGGGAGAAACAAACAATTTTGTGGGGGCAGCACTCAACCAAAGGCTCATCTCACGCCTGGCAAGCAGCAGCTGCCAGCC
>NW_009723749.1:0-796 GCF_000703405.1 Apaloderma vittatum | reverse complement strand
TTCTTTCTCAGGCTGCTCCTACACTCTCCTTTGTCTCCACAGCACTGAGTCCATGGCCCTCAGCCTCTGTGTACTGGCCATGTGCTTGAGGCCTCTAAAGCTCATCTTTGGAGATGTCTCAGCACTCTCCAAGGTGTTTGCAGAGGAAACTATAATGGTCACAGTCCAAGAGAGATGGAGTGAGACTTTGCATTGTCTGGAGAGCTGGGTGAATTTTTGATAAGGTGCAATAATGTTTTGTACATCAGAGGTCTGGAAGAAGATGGAGAAATGAGGGAATAGGTGTTTTGTACATCTGGAAAGAGATTTTTTGTTGTTTTATTTTGTTTTCCATAATTTTGTAATAAGGTGTTTACTTTATTTTCCCCATTATGTTTCAACATGTGGAACGTTAACCCTTAAAAAGATCTCTGATCATTTATTGGTACAATAGTGGCAGGTCAAGGGATAACGCTTTTAAGTGTGGATTCAGATTGGATAAAACAAGAAAATATATTACGATGAGCATAACAAGAGACTGAAACAGGTTGCCCAGACAAGTGGATGCCTCATCTCTGGAAGTATCAAGGTCAGAAAATTTGAGCTACTTGAACTAGTGAGAGATGTCCCTGCCCATGGCCAGAGGCTTGGCCTAGATGCTCTTTTAGGTCCCTTCTAACCCAAACTATTTGTTGCAACAAAAGGAGAGGCAGCAGTTCCTGTTGTGAACAAGAAGCGACAATTTCTTTTGCAAATGCGAGGTGCCAATTTCAGTTGTGTTAAAAAAGACAACAAGTGCTGTTGCAAACAGACTCCT
>NW_009723748.1:33325-40829 GCF_000703405.1 Apaloderma vittatum | reverse complement strand
AGGCTGGTGATCAGAAATCTGGGAGAGTACGAGCCGCTCAAAGATAACACAGAGGGGGCACCCTGGAGAGATGTCCAGGAGGCATCGGCCTATGTGTGCGGGAACGTCTTACTCCGGGTGTTAAAGCAAAGGGAGAAACCGGTGACTCCCGACTTTGACATCTTGGGAGTGAACGTGGAGCAGGGGGACGTTGGGGTGCTGGCCTGCCGAGCCCCCGAGCAGCACAAGGGGTTCTTCATCAGCCTGGGGTCTACGTTAATCAGCCGTCCCCTCGGTGAGTGTGTGGCTACCCTGGAGAACGTGGGGACCCTGATGGGGACTGAGGGGAAAGGGATGGCGAAGAAGGACCGGCTGGGGACAAAGAGGAGGAAATACATTCCTAGAGGGACAATTTGGAGGTATTTAATAAGCCAGGGGGTGAATGAAGGAGAGCTAGATAGTCAGCCCACAGGAGTCCTACTTGCCAAAATGAAGAAAATCCTTCAGGAAAAGGGGGTGAAGCAAGAAGAGATTTGGGACAAACTGAAGGAGATCAATCTATCAGCTCCCCCCACTATCCCGAAGAGAAAGCTGTACCCACCCTTAGGGGACCTTAAAGATTAGGAGTCCCAACCCCTGTGTCAATGGCAATGACCTGGCATGCAGGGGGAAGGGGCTCTGTGCAGCTACAAAGTTCATTGAAGGGGGGTTGGGAAGATCCTTTCTTAACTGCTACATGTTCAGAGACAGCATTAGATTATCGGGGTTCTCCACTCCTGGCTATATCTATGGGGATATTAGCGGGGGAAAGAGCAAAAAAGAGGGGAAAGAAGTAAAAGCCCATTTGTGGGTAGGGGGCAATAAACTGGATGGGAGGGTAATTCTGGTAAAAGGGGGGACAAACATTTTAGGAATGAGATTTCTGTCCTCGGTTCAAGGTAGATCTGTCCAGGGGAAAACTGTATTGGGCTGCTGCCTCAGAAAGTGATTGTAGGGGTCCCCAAGTCAATAAAGTGCTGGTTTAAAACCAAAACAGAAGTGGAGTAGTAAATTAGGAGTATGAGGTGGTTCTAGCTGGAGAACTCCTCTTTCTATTCCAGTACCCATACAGTACTGAAGCGCAGGATGCTCAGGGGGTACAAGGAAGGCTGAATAGACTGGCCTTTAAAATACTTGTTTTCAGAATCTCTGTGGAAGTCCAGGGCTGCAGAGTATGTGGGTAGTAGAAACCCCTTGCAGCTTTGGGGGCTGGACTTTAAAGGTCCCTTCCAACCCAAACTGGTCTGTGATTTTTGTAAATTGTAAGTCCATGCTGTGCTATGCCTTTGACCCCTGGGAACATGTACTGCTTGAACAGTGGCAAATCAGTCACGGGAGTCCCTCCAACAGCCTGAAGGAGGTGTTGTGTAGGTTTATATCTGTTGCCGTTGACACAACTGCAAGACAGGCAGCAGCACTGTGTGAGGCTCCTGCTAACACCACAGTTTGGTGTCTGTGTGAAGTATTGAATGGATGTGGTTCTCTCATCTTAACTGATGAGCCCAGAAGTTCCTGAAAGGGGCAGGCAGGGGTGCTTCAGTTAACTTGCGTTTCCTACCATCCATGGTCCTCTGGGGTAGTGGAGAGAGCTAAGAGGTCCATCAGGGTGAGATGGAAGCTGGTTGTTGAAGGAAGAGGACTAAGCTGGAGCGTTTCTGTTTATGTGCTGGGCCACGGGAGAAAAATGCTCAGCAGGTACCACTGCAGCCCTGACAAGCTGGTCTGTGACCTGCCCCACGGATGGACATCCTCTGCAGTGATGTTGGTAAAGGGCTGTGTTCCTGCGGTACTGATACAACCCCAGAGCAGGGTTTAACCAGCAGAGAGCACAGGTCTGTGCTGCTCTCCACCGTCGTGCAGCTGAGGAGCTGTGTGCCAATATAAAGCAATATGAAAATCGACCCTTACTGGGAAATGTGGTCCTACCTGCACCCCAGGTACGAAGGGGAAGGCCCAGAGGAAATTTAGGGATGATTGTGGCTTGAGGGTTGGGAAATGCAGAACCGATTCTAACTGGAAACAGAGTAGGGAGGGGAAGGGTGTTCATGGGTAGATGGGGGCCACTGCCAGAAAATCCAAGACAGTGTTTCTGACTAACATGTTGGTAAGATTTGTCTTCAGGATCAAATGTGGATCTTCAGGATCATGGGTGCGGAGAGCCTCACTGAGAACCATCTTCTTCGAGGTGCTCGCTGTTGTGTTAAGACAGCATTGGGAATATTGTTAAAGCATCACAGGCCCTGTTCAGTGTGTACTGCTGACTTCTAGGTGTAAGGGTGATAGTTTGGATGTGAAACATCACTGCTGCTGTTATTAATTTTATTTCCTTCAGGAAAAACAGCAAAAGAATTTTAATGACTCCTGGAGATTATGGAGATGACCTCACATGTTTGATTTCCCAGTAGCAAGCATATGTTAATAGTCCTTCCAGAATTAACTGACTTGACCTGTAAGAGAGCATGAACTGGAGAAAAAAAATGGAACTAATAAATTGGATATTCTGCTTATATCCCAGTATGGGTCAGCCACAGAAGCCGCACAGGATACAAATGGGACCTTTGCAAACAGTGTAGTAATATGGGGATGCAGTTTTATCACCTGGTATTCTTTTAGTTGTTCAGATGGTGCAGTTTTAGTTTTGGCCACTGAGCCAAAAACTAAAATCACACCATCCACAAGTATCCACAAACCCTGTAGGACAGTATTTGTATTAATCCTGCAAGATGGGGAAAGAGATAGGGAATTAATATGTGAGGCATCAACTATTCTCGAATACATCTGGAGCGTGACGTGTATGTGCATGGGCTGCACCTCTTATGACTGCAAAGTTTCCATCCTTGGAGATAGTGAAAAGCTCTACGGAGTCCTGGGCAACTGGCTCTAAGTGCCACTGCTTGAGTCGGGGGGGCTGGACGAGATGATTTCAAGAGGTCCATTTCAACTTCAAACATTCTGTGATTCATGGTATGAAAACGGCAGCAATTTTGAATCATATATGAGGTAAATGGGTAACAAACTTCAGACTGTCATTTGATGCAGTAGTGGTGGTAACTACCTGGGATAAGCAAATATGGCACATGGTAAAAGCAACTGTGAAGCTGGGAAAAAAAAAAGCAAAACAAACCAACGAGCTATATGGGATTAAATTCAATAATATCTCTGTTGTGCTTAAGCTCAATCATTACCTATTAAAATAGCTTTTTGGAATCATAGAATGCATTTGGTTGGAAGGGATCTTTAAAGGTCATCCAGTCTAACCTCCCTGCAGTGAGCAGGGACATAGAATCATAGAATGGCCTAGGCTGGAAGGGACTTTAGAGATCATCTAGTCCAACCTCCCTGTCATGGGCAGGGACGCCACCTCTCAACTAGATCAGGCAACACATGGGGACCGAGCAGGAATCGAACCCACAACCTCAGTGTCAGTCATTGTTGTCAGCACTGACCTCAAACCACTGAGCTAACCGGCCCCCTCTTTAGATCAGGTTGCTCAGAGCTCTGTCAAGCCTGACCTTGAATGCCTCCAGGGATGGAGACTCCACCAGGTCTCTGGGCAACCTGTTCCAGTGTCTCACTCCCCTCATAATGAAGAACTTTCTGTCATCTAACCTAAATCTACCCTGCTCAATGCATTTTTTCAGATGCATTGGCTCTGTTTTCACAGGAAATACAACAAAAGAGATCTTGTATTACAAGGGAAGCTTCACCAACTGCTGTTGGAAATGGACAACTAAATGAAACTCATGTACTGGTTCTGTGTTGGCTGTGGACCACAGGATGATACTGTCACACGTCAGTGGAGCAAGTCAGTGTGGGAACACCAGTGGTGTCTGGTAGCAGTGCGGGCTGTGTATGCGTCGCCTCACCTGCAGTGGGAGAGTGGGAGGATACTGTGACCTCTGTGGCTCCAGGAGAAGACCAGAGATGTGGCATTACGCCTCTTGGCAGTGTACGTTCACGTGTCTGTTCTCAAAAGCAGTGTTTTGTTCCAGACTGAGGGACTAAGGACGCCTGTCTGGGAGCTGAGAGGCCTTGCTGGGATGAGGTGTCCAGATAACGTGACAGTGTACAGAGGGGAGCTGATAAACTCAAGAGCAGACAAGTTGCAGGCCTGAGGACTGCCTTGGCGAGTAAGGAACCGTCAGGACTGGAGACTGAAATCATGGACTGGACGTCTTTGGTATGACACATCCATGGGTTGGTTTCCAAAAGTTACTGCTATGCAGCACTTAATGCGCTTAATCCGGTACTTGTTATTTGTTACAGTAGAAGTCATGTTCTTTATTCTTGTTATATATGCTTTGCTTATTTCAAAAGAAGGTGGGCTCATACGCCCAGTTGAACAGCTCACGTGCATTGCCAGCCTGACAGTTGTGGTGGCTTCCAGCCGAGAGGGACTGAGTTTATGAGCACCTGGAGTGGTCTGAATGTCCTCGGAGGAGGTCGGGCAGACCAGAGGGTGGCTTGTGAGCAAGAGGGCCTGCTGAAGCACGCAGCCCCACAGAGCTGAGGCCCCAGCAGAGTTGGCAGAAGGGTGACAAACAAGCGCCTCTGCAGCTGCTCTCTGGTATGTAAACTGCCAGATAAGTCCCCGCTAGCACTTGGGCAGCTTGCATGGGGGTCAGGGCTAACATGGAATAGTTGTGTCTAAGTCACACCAGGAAAGCTAAATGGAACAGCCACGGGGGAGTTGTGGGGAGCCAGGCTGCCGCATGTGTATCCCTGCCAGGAACACCACACAAGGCTCTGACTGTCTGGGTAATCACAGAATCACAGAATTTCAGGGGTCAATCTCAAAAGATCTAGTCCAACCCTCCTGCCAGAGCAGGATCACCTACAGTAGGTCACACAGGAACACGTCCAGGCGGGTTTTGAATGTCTCCAGAGAAGGAGACTCCACAACCTCCCTGGGCAGCCTCAGAACTAGCAGTCATCAGAACTAGCACAGTTAGGTATGGCTGTAGTAAAACCAGGACCAACGGGTTGGAGGTAATCGGAGGGAGGTTGTTCATTTCGGAGGGATTTGAGTGGCAGAGAGGAGGTGGAAAAAGGTGTGCCCTGATGCTGAAGAATGTTAGATGAGGTATGAAGTCCAGTGAAGAAAACTCAGGGAGACATGAACCTGCACTTGGAGACTTAGAGGGTTGGCCGCGTGTGAGGCATGTTAGATCTGAGACCAAGAGGTTGTAGTGGCATACCTGTGCCTTACGGTTTTCAGAAATATGTAATTTGCTCAGTGGTATGTACTGAGGTTATTGATTATTTTTCTCTTTGCTTCTTTCCTCATGGTGTGCTCACCAGTCAATAAACAGTGTGCCCCAATTATGTCTTGGGTAACTGGTCTGAAGAGGAGAGCCATGCCTTGGCACAGTCACAGAGCTGTGGGCTATGCTGCGGGAGTGCTGCCTGCCACGAGCTGCCCTCTAACAGGCCTGGGCATCCCAGAGAGCACATATAGGACGAGGTGTGGCTGCCACACACCCAGGAACACCGTTATTGGCCTGTACGTGCTCAGAGAGGTACAAGTCCACGTATGCAATGACCAGGCAGAAATTGCTGATACCTGTGATGAACCATCACGGCTACTGCAGGTTCCACAAGTCCTCTCACTCTGCCCCACGTTAAAGAGCAGCACCAAGAGCCTACCAGGCAGTCATGGTAGATGTGGTTTTGGGTGAGAAGCCCACAGAATCCCCAGCTGTCTTAGAAGAACAGCAGTCCCTCAACACAACAAACAAAACAAACAAAAATGTGTTACACTTCTAGAAGAATGAGGGCAAAAGACTGCTGAGGTTGGGTCATACATGATAGGCAAATTAGGTCTATCCTTGAAATGTTACAAATGAAGCAATTCATGCTAATTTCAATTGTTTTAACACCACAATTCTTACAAAAGAGTAAAATTAAAGTGTGATGAGGTTCTCTAGTGATTTAGCCTTGTATTTTCTATAAAGTACCTTAGGAGTGACATAATCATGCTTTTTAGCAGATAATTTTTTTAAGTGAAGGTTAGAACGTTATTGCAGATTCATCAAGAATCTGCCTCTCAAGCATCAATGCAATCACATACAAGAGGTAAGGGAAATGTGCGTATATTACAAGTCAGTAGTTAATTAGGATGCTCCTGGCTTGCGTCCTTTCAGTTAATATCAGGTACGACATCGGTGAGTCAAAACCAAGCTGCTCCAAGGTACGCAGATTGACCTTCTTCTCTGAAGAATAGCCTCAGGGTGCAGGAGACTGCTCCACTTGAAACCAGCCATACCAGGTAAACCATCTGCAGTCAGTAGATGGCACTAAATTATTACTATTACACCTATTTTTTTTCCAGCTAAATCAGAAGGCAAAGTAAAAATGCAACACTGGGTCTCAGCTCAGTTTTCTCTGTGAGAGAAAGCAGAGAGGGTGGAAGCAGGGAGGGAGATGCAGGGCTGTGGAGACAGGCTGCTCACTGGCAGAAGGGGGCACACCTAGAAACCTCTGAAGGTGAAGCATCAAATCCTGCCAGCCTCGGCCGCACACAGCTCCAGGGACTGTGCGAAAAACTCCTGTGGGTCCCGACGAGAGCAGGCGGGTAGTTCAGTTGCTGCGGAGACACAGTACTTCAATAACTGCCACATTCTAATCAAAACAGGACTCAGAATTATTTTGCCCCACTTGTGAATCACGTCTGTAGCCAAGAGCAGGCATATTTTACCACTGAAAGAATGTCACTTAGCTGGGAGGAAATGTAACCTAGTGAAACTGATAGAAAGGTATAATGGCAAGGGTTTTTTTTTTTCTTCTTTTTCTTTTTTCCCCGATTAGTTCCACTTTCCCTCACGTATCAGTCTTAGCACCAAGTATCTTGAGGTGAATGTGAAAGTGGTAGCCCACATCTTTTCCCCATCCATGAACACCACTAGACCTTCCCTGGGCAGTACTGAGTGACATCACGTAACATCAACAGAACATCAAACCAACAAGAGCGAGCATTTCCTTGTGTTGCACCACAGCTGCCCCCACTATGGAACTACCAGAGGAGCCAAGGCCACGTGGCAGGACACAAGGGCAAGGTCTTGTGATGGAAAAGAGCACACACACCCCCAGTTGCTACCTTTTTCCCCACTGGGAACAAGGCTGAGGCTAGCTCTATCGTTTTGGCTGTTGCCTCCCCAGAGTATGGAAAGCTTGACTTGCTCCCTGGTGGCAAGACTGCAGCAGGTGGAAGACAAACAACAATAATTAGACAAGGGGCAGTGGATTTAAACTAGAGCAGGGTAGATTTAGATTAGACATTAAGAAAAAGTTCTTTCCTGGGAGGGTGGTGAGACACTGGAACAGTTTGCCCAGGAAAGTTGTGGATGCCTCACCTCTGGAAGTGTTCAAGGCCAGGCTGGATGAGACTTGGAGCAGCCTCTTCTAGTGGGACATGTCCCTGCCCATGGTGGGGGAGCGGGTTGGAACCAGATGATCTGGAAGGTCCCTTCCAACTCAAGCCATTCTA
>NW_009723748.1:0-33284 GCF_000703405.1 Apaloderma vittatum | reverse complement strand
CTGAACTGGACACCTCCTTCGGCTCTTCCCTATCCCCCTTCATGCACAGACACAAAAGCCCTGCTGCAGTTGTATTTTTTCCTCCTGAACAGGCAGTAGGCCATTGTATCTTAGAAGATACTTGTACCCTGCAGCTCATAGTCTTCCGCACATTTCCAGAGCCACATGAAGAGCTCAGCACCACACTGAGGTCTCGCCGTCAGAGCCAGAAGTGACCCTTCTCCTGCAAATACTTAGAAATCCCCAAATCTTGCAATGAAATTGGTCTCAAAACACTGAAGTCTAAAATTAAAGTTTATTTCAGTTTTAGAAAGGAACAGGAAAATACATACATGAGTTATACAAGTGACAGTGTGTTGTTTCTTTTCCATGGGTAGTTCCCACTACTGCCTGGCACTTTTAAGATAACTTGATCTATTATTTCTCAGCATCTTTTAGATGTTTTATAATACACACACAGAAAAAAAACCCCAAGCTTCCAGTGGAAATCCAGGCAACATTAACTCACCTCAGCAATAATTCTTTTAATTTGGCTCAGTATAGAAAAGACACACCATAAACATGACCTAGGCCAGCAGTGTGCATGGAACGCTGGTGACCAAAGGCAGGCAGCTGCCTCCCGTGCGTGCGGGTGTGCACACTGAGGCTGCCCGACACGAGCAGCCCCATGGACAGGATTCGACTACAGTATTGAAGATTGTTTTTTTTTTCTTCCACCTACTCATTCACCCAGCACTTCTTCACAGACACAGCTCCGAGTGCAACCAAAGGGAAATCTGCCTGATCAAGGAAAAGAGGATTGCGCTTCGCTCCACATGCATACAATCAAAAAATATAGACCACTGACTGGCAAAGTACACCATCAGCAGACTAGTCAGCTGGCACATTATCTGTAGGGAGTACAACTTACCCTATATCCTTACTTTCAGTATGAATACATGGTTGTTTTACTTATAGCTTTTGTAATGGCAATAGCAATAGCAATATTGATTTACCTGGCTCAGTTTGAAAGATTACACTATTTTTGCCAATAATTCAACATCTTTTTTCCACTTAAAGGGTCTTTAATTCCCACGTAGAGGACAGCACTGTAAGCACAAATAACTGTGCCTCATGTTAGGCCAGTGTGAGCTGGACTGGGACTGGGACTAAGGCCATCTGCTCCTTGAACAACTGAGCACTGGAGAGACATTGAAAGAAAAGCAACAACAACAACAGAAAGTCATCTCGCCAAACCTAGCTCTGGACTCTGAATTTGGGTCCTCATGTCGAGAAGTCAGTTCAGTGGGGCAGGGAAACTCATCCTTTCCTCCCTTAAGCGATTACATACGGTGGGTAGAGAAGTTAGTTTCCCTACTTTAACATTACGCTTGGATCCCTGTCAGTGGGAGGTATGGACTCCAACCAACATTCTTGTTCAGAAAAATGTGTTAGATGGTGAAATTATCATGTACTAGATCCAGCTAACCAGTGTTGGTTCTCCAGAAAAGTACTGATTAATAAGGAAAATAAATGCCTTCAACAGAAACGGGTGGTTAAAATACTTTATTTTTCTTTTTATCATAGAACATACCGCTGTTTACTTTAAATCACTTTAGAGTAAAAGGCACACATTGTTAAAAATACATCAAATTTACATCACATGTACAAATGCGTAAAACAGATGTACATGTCACCAAAAAAATACAGTATGGCTTCAGAAGGTTGAGGCGGGGCTGGGACAATTCAACACATACCTAAGTTTTACAGGATGCTGTTAACACTAAAAGGACTAAAACAGAAAAGAATGGACCCAAAACACTGATTATGTTACATAAACAGTACAACATATAGAACACTGAACATTCGTGTATGGGTTCATAGGATTGTTAGTTCTGCAAAGTCATCAGGCTTTCCAGTGGCACTGAGTAAACAGTGCAGGCATATGATCTGCCCGTTTGCAAGAGTGGGAAGGTAAATTGCAAATTCTCCATCCACAAAGACGGTCCTTGAAGAATCTGCTGATATGCTTTATAAAAAGAGTGAAATAAAAGACTTAAGGTATTAACTGGAGAGAGTAACTGAATAATGAATGGACAACTTACACAGGAATCACTTCTGGCTAAAAAGCATAACACATTAAGTCTGCAAGAATGCTCCATGACAATCATTTAGCATTAGTCCCACCCAAGTTTAAGGCTCGTATCTAAAATTTACCTTTGATTTGTTTTCCTTTGTTTAAAATTACCTGAGCACAGATATCAAAGATCTACAGAGCTTTTAAAATATCTGCAGACACCTTAAAGATCTGTAGATTACTTAAAGCAAAACATCAATATATTGAATTCTACCAGCTAAAAATTCTCAAAAAAACAACCAACAAAACAGTATTTTGGTAGGTCAGTAAAGCCAGAAGAAGGAGCTTAAGTTTTTGCTTTCACCTTTAAAAAACATACATAAAATGTGATAGAATTATTCAAACAGGACTGCTTAATTGTAAACAATGCATTAAACCTTTAAAAGAAAAATCAGGAATCAAAATTCAGGCATTCTAGTCTTCTATAAATTGTTTACAAATGCTGCTTTTCCTCTCGCTAGAGATGGCTGGTGGTTTCTTAAGCGCTGATAGATGGAAAATAAAAGGACCCTCCTCCACGGTATTCTCCACGATCATTTACACTTAGTGTCCATGAAGTGTGAACTGCTGCCATTGCTCATGTGCTGAAGTTTATTCCCTGCACAGCTGTAAGGCCCAGATCCAGAGAAGCACCGAGCACGGCCTTAAGAGCTCTGCAGGATCGGGTTAGATTTAATAGGTTTAAAGATAAACATGCACTTAAATGATTTGCTGCACTGGAACTCAGAAAATTTTCAAAGTGCAAGGCAGAAAAGCATCAGGTTGCAGGGACAGACCAGCTCCCAGCAAAGTCAAATGCCATCACAGAGAGGAGCATTAGACACTTAATTTCCTTTAAAAAGCTTGAAAAGGACGACACCGCACAGAAGTTACGTGTATGGACTTCGAGCAAACGATAGACTCTGCAAGGTGATCTCCTACACAAGGCCTCGGAAACGTACCCGACACTAAGAGCAGTTTGTGGATTTTGCCGAACAAACTGAAAACAGCAAAGAAACACAAAACATATCGCCTTTTATTCCTCCTCCTGCCTCACACACACTGGTTCCTATCTTTCATTCCCAGAAGAAATTAGTACAGACAAAATCTTCACTTGAAGTGATGAGCAACTGTATATGAGCCTAAGGAGCAAATGGGACTCTTCCATTCAAACACATCAGGTTAAAACTTTGATATGACAATTAGTTATTTAAACTGTTGAACTGGGACTAGGCAGTTGCAGAGGGCATTTTACAATCATTGACAATCCTGTATAAAGGGTGAAAAAAAACCAAACCCCTATGAAATATGGAACCGGGATTAAAAAATAATAAAAAAATAGAATGATGATGGATGGGTGTCCTGGATAATTAAGAAAAATCACAGCAGTTGGAAGTACCCATAATTCTATGTATAAATAGCAGGAAATCCAAATAAAATGCTACAGCTAGTTTGGAAAAACTAAATTGAACACTGCTTTTCTATTAAATAGATTAAAATACTCATCCACTGAGAAATTACACTGTTAAATAAAACATTTGCATGTATCAAAAATGACGGGCAGGTACTATCAATTCCAGTCTCCTTGTCCCAATAATGAAAGCTCCGAGAAAAAAAACATAATAAATTGTACAGTAGTTCTAACCTCTTAAATTTACAATACTGAATCCAGCAGGATTTGGCTAAATAATACAGTTTAAATAAGCTAATCTAAAAGGAACAGAGTGTTCTGTAAACATCTGACACAAACCACACTGCATTCTGATGGCGTGGCTATACCTTCTCTATGCAGGAGAAAGATAATTCAACTGGTGGTGCTAAAAAGGGATGAAATCTAAAGGCAACGTTCCTGTTCTTCAGTAAGGCTTGTAAAAAAATTTGAGCAGTGTACGTATGACAGCCTGTACAATCCCGAAGTTTTTGGAAAGCTCAGTTTAAAAAAAGCCTACATGTTTTAAGTATAAAACACACATTGAGAAGATGTCCTTCTAAATTATGTGTAAAAGTGTCTGGCACCAGAAACAACCACTAGGTATTATTATACCTAAGGAAAAAAAGCAAAGAATCACTCAAGACAAGTGTCCCTGAACTTCAGAGCAGATGCAGCCAATTAGGTTACTTTGTGTTGTTCTGTTCCTCTGGAAAAGTCACACACATACACTCTTTAAGCTGTCTGTACTACATCAGCAGTAATATATATCATATATACGCATACTGTGTATATAATATATATTTGCATACCTATTTCTTTTACCTCCATCTGGAATCATGTGATTTCATGCAACACACTTATCAGGAATCAAACCTACTCATTAGATCGCAGCTGGTGTAACTTCAGTATCAAATCTTTCATTATATAGTGATTCAGCGTTGCTCAGCATCGATCACCTCTGACTAGAATCCTCATCTTGCTCTTCTCGCAGTCCAGTTCACAGCTGTTGCCTCTGCCACCCTTTTTCAGCCACCTCCTTCGCCTAGTGTGTCCACGCGATGTTCAATGCTGAGACCTTATTTCTGTCAGCTTCTGAAGATAGCTCTGTGCTGCTGGCATCGAGAGAATAAACTGAACCGTCCTTTGACCTATTCGGTAGCAGCCGTATCCCATCAGTCCAAAAACTGTCGCTTTTATGACAAATTTGAAAATCTTACTTGAAGCTGATGGAGGAGGCACGCTGAGGCAAAAGATATAAAACAACGTTAATACCTGCATAGCTGAAAAGAACAGGCATCTTCGCATCAAAACACATCTTTTCTACCCTCTCCCCTTATAGTGCAAGAAACTTTGAAGCAACAGATGTCTCACGAACTAACAACCTACACTTTTTCATGTTAAAGGGCTACATCCAAATTAAGTACCAACACTAATAATGCTTTTTCCACTTATGATGCCACTTTTAATGACCAAATACCCTGACTTGCCCATCACTCTATCAAAATAACTAAGACAACATCAAGACTTCTTGAAGAATACTACAAGTTAGTATTGTTGGTTGAACTGCTTATAATATTACTATGCCTGTCTGCACAGAGGCAAAAATCAGAAGAAACCTATTTCTTCTACCTCCAACACCGAGGTCTAAGGACCAACACCGAGGTCGCGGGTTCGATTCCCGCTCGGTCCCCATGTGTTGCCAGGTCTAGTCGAGAGGTGGCGTCCCTGCCCAAAACAGGGAGGTTGGACTAGATGATTTCTAAGGTTCCTTCCAGCCTAGGCCATTCTATGATTCTATGATTCTAAGTCAGTACAGCCTGTAGGGTCAACTCGCTGTCACCCAGGACAACGGAGGAAAACAGAGCTTGGCTGTTCTGGATAACGTGTCAGGATTTGGTCTGGTTTGCACAGCCAGAAGGGCTAAGTCTGCAGCCAGGCTGACTCCTGCGCAGGTTTGGAGGGGTGTTTCAGTGAGCTGCACCCCTGGATGCCAGGCAGGTTTACGAGCCTGGCTGCTGCTGCTAGCCCGAGCATGTGGAGGCCAAGCCCCTACAGTACTCTCAGCCTCTGGAGCTCAGCAGAGGACACATGGACAAATCAGAGAGGCTTCGCAAGAAGCTGTCTCTGCTCTGGCAGGTGCTGCTGGCTTTGGGATCTTCACAGAGCCACCTGGAAGTCTCTGCACTGGCCACCTGGAACTGGGAGGGCAGAGGACAACAGGCACACCAGGTCTACCCTCACCTTCCAGCAGTCTCAGTAACTCGGTGTATGGAGCAAAAAGCTTAATTTTACTTTCAAAATAAAGCTGGCTTTGAAAGCTCAGCTACACACGCACCCTGCCCTGCACCTTCCCAAACAGGCTCTGCGGCACCTCGGCCAGCCCTGCACCCACAGCACGCCTGCACTGCGGCTCCGGACATCCTCTCACAGGGGATGGAGAGGTCTCTGCTTCAAAGTCACAAGTCCTCATTACTTTTAGAAAATGTTCCTAATGTATCCAGAAGCAATCAGTTATAGCAGTGCGAAAACATTATGGACACCCTCAAAGCAGGTTAGATGTGCTGAGATTAGGATACAGCTAGAGCGAGTTTAGATCCACATGCTCCCAACTAGGGCTAAGTTACTACTGGTAAGATTTTTCATATTAAGGGAAAATACAGGATGTTTTCAAAAACATACGCACTTAGAAAGCTTCTCTATTCTTCTCAATTCCAGCCCCTCAGTGAAACTAAAAAAATTCATAACAATGTGAAGCAAACAGTGAAGTCTGCTCAGAGTCAGGTTTGATGCATGAACTTAAAAACTGGAAGTCCAAGAAATATGCATGTTTCTATCCAGGTGACTTGCAAGATCACTGCTACTTGTAAAACTTAAATACCTGCATAAATCTTAAAAACCTCTCACTTCAGACAGGTGACAGCCACCAACACACAGAAATCCCCCCTAACTCTGCTCTGCAACTGCAGCACAACAGCATGAGGGGTAAAAGAGTTTAACAAGAAATGAGTCTCAGCTACAATCACCTTACAAATGCTGTTTGCTTCACACTGTTTTTTAGAAAGTCAAGTTAATGCAACAGGAATGTCTTACAAAAGATACTACTTAATTCTGGCACGGTAAAGACAATAAAATTAAAGAGCCTAAACTTTGATGAAAAAGCCCTTCTATATATATCTGAAGACACAGTCAAACTTTTGGCTATTCAGTTCAGTTACGTCAGTTATGCAACCAACATTAGCCATGCAATTATAAGGATTTGGGCAACCTCGTTTTGCAGGTTATTTGCAAGGGTGCAGAGGAATAGGACGTCTAGTTTGTGACTCCAGGTAAGGCTTGAAGAACTCAGAAATGGCTGGACAGGGCTTCCATACATCGCATTCTTGGACCCAGACACCAAAAGTCTAAGTCATTTTTTAGATGCCTAAATGCACTCTTTAGGCACAGTCTCTTCTGTTTTTCTGAGCCTCTGAAGAGATGGATGAGGTGCTTACATAAACAAAGTAAACATACGCCTCAGAGTGCCAATATCTGAAAGGGTCTGTTATCCTAAACCACCGCAGACCAGTACTACCAGATCATACTATAACCCATCCTATATTTCCAAAGGCCTGACCTTTGTGGCTTTATGGGATACACACAGAAGATTTTAGATCAATTCCTTCACATACATCTACGAGTTCGCTGATACATGGCTTAGATCAGCCCATATTTAGGTAAACACATTAAAACATGTTATTCCTTATATATACACACACACAGTTAAAAATAGGCTATGAACAACTGTGATACTAAGATTGCCAGAGCCAGCAGTGCCCTGACACAAGAAAAGTTTTGAATCCAATAGTTCATATTTACCTAAGCTAGACCAGAAGCCTGGGTTTGTTTTCACCGTCTTCTACAGCCCTCATCTGCATTCTCGTTTTACAAGCCTTAAATGTGGATCAATGAATTTTCCTTCTAGACAAGGGCATCTTCTCATCTCTACTTCCCTTGATATCCAACTATTTACTCTTTTCCTTTGATATTTTCTTTTCCTTTGCTGTAAGCACAATCTGCAAGCACTGCACAGCAAGTCAGTGAGCTGACAGGGCAGGGATGACAGTAGTGATGTTTCTTCAAGCTGTGACGAACAACCAAAAAAAAACCCCAAACCAACCAATTATTCCTGTCTTTCCGCAAGACAAGCTGTTATGTCAAGAGCCAGGAAAGGATGACTGTTACCTCATTATTTCCTGGATGTTTAAGTCAGAGTTCCAGTTCTTTTCAATTCCAGGTACATGACCCATCCCAACAACACCAACTACAACAGCTGGGATATATTTTCTAGGTTCATCTAAGAAAAAGAGATGGAGAAAAAAGGAACACATCAGTAAAAGAACTAATTTCAAGCTACAAATAAATAGGTGATGTATAAGATTACAAAACTGAATTTTTCAAGAGGTAGGGACTCTTCCTACTAGATATTAAAACTTTGTTACATGCTAGAATCACAGAAGTTAAGACTCATCTCACCTCCTTCCTCTTATGTTGAAAGTCTGAAAAAAAAGTCAGCTCAGTTTCTGGATTTTCAGGAAATGTTTGTTTCAGTAAATAGACCTGACCAGGGCTCATACTCCAGCCTCAGGGCGAGGTGCTCAGCAGACACAAGCTAATTTAATTTATTTCCTTCATGTTTCTTGTACTGCTTATCAGGGACAGCCCTGGTCTCCACCACTGAGGACAGTGGCAGCTCACACACATCTGAATTGTCACAAGACCTGTGCTAACAAGCAGAATGAACAATCTGAGAGCAGCACTCGAGACCACACCTGCCCATGTTTTACTGTTACAGACCTGGCTTCAGCAAGTAACAGCAAAACCTGCATCACTCACTTGCAGCAGCAGCAGGCCAGTTACATCACTGCCACACATGCCAGCTCTCGCCTGCACCTCCCATCTACCACCCACATTTCGCAACACCAAGTGGAAGTTTAAAATGTAGTTCCTGAAAGTTTTGTGGTTACCTCTCCCCTAGTGAAAAAATGGCACTGTGCCATGATAAAAATAATAAAGTAATAGTAATCAGGCTGCTTTCCTATGGGGAAAATTACACATAAATATAATTCATATATATATAATTTAAGTTCCACTGTCTTGCTTTAAATATACCTTGAACAATCAAGGGTGGATAAGAAAAAAAAAAAATTTAGAAGCCTCCCTGACGAAATGAAACGAAACTGTACTGAAAACCACAAGAACTATTAGACACACTTTCCAAAGTGTTTCTTTGGATTTGCCTTTTCTCAACCTGTTCTAGGGTTGCTCTAAATCAGAGCTGCAACTGCAGAGGTGGAGCACAGCGCCTCAGCAGGATGGGCTGTCCACAGCACGTCACACCTGCTCCAACCTCCACCTGGATGCTCCTGTCTGCTTCTGGGCAGGATTCAAAAATGACACCAGAAATGCTTAGAGCCCTGCCTGGAACATAAGTCCTGGAAGAATTTATTTTTTATTTTTTCTTTATTCTTTTTGCCTCTCATAAGCGTGAATGCATAGAACAGATTATATGTACATAATACAAATGCACATCTTGTGAACAAAACCGTGTCTTGTCTTGTCTCTTGTTAAGCAAAGGGACACGTGACTATCAGTCAGGCAGTCTCTCACATTGTCTTCTGTGGTCCCATGTTCTGTTTTAAGTCCTTTGGAATGCACATACACCCCTCCTAGTTTCACAGGCATTCACTAAACCAGCGATCCAGAGACTCAGCTTTTAAGAAGGTAGATTTAAAGGGAGGGGAAAAAATGGAGGGGGGAAAAAAAAAAAAAAAAGCATGGGAATCGCTAAACAACTCCTTCTGTGTCTCACGACTCAGCCAAGACAAAAAAAAAAAAAAAAACCTAAATTTTCAGGCTGCTCTTCAGATCAGGTCACTAAACGCATCCTTGCCTCTTCCAGCCACACCGACTGAGCCAGCAGGAAATACTCTGTGTTTGAGCAAACTTTATGAAGGCAGCACTGACCTACTTAATAGACAATGGAGATACATGAACACAAGTGCAACTCCCTCGCTATTTTTTCAAACTTTTTCTTTTTTTCAAACACAAGACAGTGCCGGAGGTCTTCACTGAAGCGATTACAAACAGTATCACCAATATAATACATCAAGTAAGAGGTAACCCATACCTCAGTAGGCTTATATATATAGGAAGGGCATTCAGATCCCAGAGTAGCAAAATATGTTCGAAGGCTACAGAAATGCAATAATTCCGTACGCTTCTACCTTGCTGAAGCATGTAGAGTCACATCTTTCAAGCAAGAACTGTGTTCCTGAGCAGTTAATGACGACAATGAATTTGGTGAGGTAAAAAGGTGGAAGAGAGACTGCAGCTAGGCTGCCCTGTGCTGTAACACCTGCTGGCCGCCTTTCGAAAAAGTTGTCAGGCTATTAGTATTTTCCAGTTTTAAAGAGCACAAGGAGAAAGGGATCACAATTTGGAGTCTACTGCTCTACAAAAATTATTTACTTCTAAAGGTGGTTGTAACAGAAGAGTAAGAGCCCTTTTCAATTTTTTAAGCACTGACTTGCAGCACCCATGACCAGAACATCTCAGATTTCCTGAGGGGAACTGAGCTTTGGAACTGAACAGAGAACACCCTGCTGATTATGATATCTGCAGTAAAACAATTACTTTCTGAAGCTCGAGGTAGTTCTGTCTGCTTTGCTGCTTGCTTCAGCATGTAGGTCAAGTAAATATCTCGTTCCGAGACAATCGTTCGATGAAGATCAGGAAATTCTCCGATCATTTCTGCCATCATCTGCTCCAGTAAATCCTTCTGTTTGCATTTCTCCACATCATCTTTACTGAAAGAAAGGTAAGTTTTCTCAGTACCTGTTATGCTTTTAAAGCCCAATACAGAAAAACCAATGAGTAAAAACAACTGGGTATTACACGTTACACTCTGCAGTTCTCCTCTTCAGAAGCCAAACAAACTCCCTAAACTTGTAGAACTGGACCCCTCACAATGCTTCTACAGTGAGAGAAACAGAGAGAAAGGGAGGTCTCTTGCCTTTAGGCAGTGCGACTGCATTTTCACCCTTCCCAATTTGAAAGCTGGCAACTCAACTGAGCAAAAAGGCTTCAAAGGAAACAGCTATTGTGGTGCCCCACTTTCAGTTTAAGAAGCTTAGAAGAGGCAACACAGAGCGCTCCCGAGGAAACGGATCGGATGGCTGAACACACGGAGGCTCTATTCAAGGAACAACAAAAAATAATAATAAAAAAAAAGCACACCATAAGGCACAGTCTGAGGGGATGGCAAGAGTTCTGCAGGTTCCCAGTGTCAGTCACAGGTCTGCAACAGGGAAGTCAAAGCTATAAATTAATTCCCTGAAGAACAGGACATGCTTTCTTTAGTTTCCAAAACTGAACGGACACTACAAATGTCAACAGGGACAAGCAGAAGCATTGCCAGCTTTCCACAAATCATAGAAAAGCTACCAGACTGTCACAGATTTGATGCAGAGTTGTTATTCCATTTTCTGTGGAATCTCATGCTGATTGCAGGGTGCACAACACCTCTCCTCCCCATCAACAACCTTCCAATTATAAACACCTTCCATTTTCAATCTGCACCCACATGTTATTTTTTTAAAAACAACATAAATCCATCAATTGTACAACAGAAATATGTCCAAGCTTCAGTAGGAAGGTAGTGTGCACATACCATTATTATCTTAACACGACATTTGAACCAAAATGTTCTTAGGATGGATAAAAGAACGGAAGAAGTTGCAGAGAAATATATCCTCCTACATACCCCAAAAGCCTGCAAATAGTTTCAAGCTGGTATTAGATCAGCAAAACTTACTTTGTGCATGAACTGTAGTTATTGGATTGAAAGAGGGTCAAACCCATTTTACAGATGAACACATCAGCAAGTATTTGCAGGAAGTGACAATTAAATAAATGCTAAAAACGGACAACAGAAGTTTGATTGACCAGACCACAGTTGGAGCCCTGGCCCAATTTTAAAAGCCTAGAAAAAATACCAAGGGTCACTCTGTGAGCTGTGGAGAGCTCTGGTCACAGGGTATGAGAAAGGCACCGAGATTCAGGCACCACGTGCACAGGAACCCCATTTCTGGCAAGGCTCCCACCACTTCGAGTCTCGTCACAGCAGCCTGAACTTAGGAGGGCAGCTGTGCACATGCTCTCACCCCGTTTAAGCAAGTTGCTGCACACCTGCTTGTGGAAGCAGGAAGCAAACTTGGCACATGGATGTCTCTGAAGGGCAGGGGAAGTCAAACTGAGCACAGAATAGCTATCTGAGAAACACCATCGAAAGGCAAAAGTTCTTAACAATGCCCCGTTATAAAGACAATCATCATTAAGAGCCCACACGTCCAGACTTTAAACATTTCCTAGTGTTCTAAAAATCTGCTCAGACATCAGCTGCAGTTCTCAAGCTGCCCTGATCCATATGTGACTTAGCACAGCAGGGCCAAGTCCTCTGGAAATCTTAAGGAGGTACAAGTCAAGAAACCAAGGCCCTACTCTCTTGCATTTACAATATCCACACACAGCAGTGGGAAAGATTTTATGTTCAGCATAAAAATAAAACACTAATGGTTTTCTTAAGTACACTAGGAATTCTCCAGCACTAAATCTTTCAGTTCACCTGGAAGTAATGTATCAAAAGACAATTAAAGAACTGGAACAAAAAGGGAAAGTCACCTTTCTTTTCAAAAACATACACTATTGCAGGGTAGTGGTGTATTCATCCTCTCTCTCCTAAGTTCAAGTTTCACCACATCAGGCTGGGTACCAAGGACTTCCAGCTTGTACTAAAGTCAAACTGAAGAATTGAACAATTCTCTCTGATAAAGCCATGGAATGCTTACTCATACCTGATTGGGTCAGACAAGAAGCAAAGGCCCCAAGCAAGTTTGACTTTTTGCCAGAAAGAAAGTGCAGCAATTGCTCTCTTAAATGTAACAGGGATGGGTCGGTCTCCAAGATGGAATTTACAGAAAGGTACTTTACTGGCCTGAAAGAGAAGATCCAAATCATCAGTCAACGTTTCATACTGCAGCACAGTGTATCCTCATGAGGAGGTTTTATCATGTTATGCAAAGTACCTTAAAAAAAAGAGCAAGCAGTGGCACACTTCAACATGATTTTGTCTCTGCAGTAAAAATCTCCAAAAATACTACTGCATGAAGGATACATCAGCTACAAGATGCAGTAGGTGTTACAGAAAAACATTAAGTTGTAATGACACCCTCTTGAGGTTACTTTTACCTAAGCAGAAAGCTCCTCCTTATGACTACTTCAGGTGAACAGATGGGGCTCAGAATCTCTGTGGGTCTGAATAAAGGCCAAGGTGAAGCAACTGTGGTCATTTTGCTTTTACCCAGGATTTGTCAGGATCACTATCCTAGCAGTTTCTCACGGTAAAATCTATTCAAGAAGGAGCTTGCAAAACAAGAACTGATGCCAGATACCACACAACAACACGTGGTTAGACTTTGCTGTAGCTTAGACTGACAAATTTCAGCACACAACTTCTAAAAAATTCTTTCCAATGCATACTTGTTAAAAAATTTCAAACAATCACTTTAGAACTGGACAGAACGAAAATATATATTTCTTTCCCCACTTAAAATATCTCACTCTGGTCTGGAATGCTCAGGAAAATAAGCCTTTAAACAGTTGTCTGTTTATTAAGGGTAAATACACCAAATTATTCCAGATTCTTTTAACAGCTCTGTTATCTCAGAGTTCCTTACTAGTACCTAATTTACATAAAAATAGCAAGATATATTCTGCAAGGTGGATAGATACAGCAAAAACAGTGCCTTAGTATTCCCAGACAAATAAAGAGTAGATGTGACACACAGTAGAAGTCCAGCTACTATTTACTTCCCAGTATCATCAAAACCAAGTTATTTAACAGGAATAAAAGAAATAAATTATTGATTAAATGAAAACAAACACCATCAGAAATACCATCAGGGAAAAGCCTTATCATTTGAAGCTTATTGTTGAGTTGCTTTCATGCCACTAAGGGCTACAAACCTCTGTGCTTTCAAGTACACTTTGAAGCTGAAGATTGTTACTACTTCACAGGCTTCAGCACAAGTATGGCAAGAGTACTCTTTTCTAGTCACTTACAAATGGTTTTATTTAGTTCAACTCTGGGAGCAAAAGGCCAATAATTTGACCTCAGAAAAACCATTTCGAGTTCGCACCTCTTTGAAAGCCTCCCTGAATTCTCCTCCTGGGGCCATTCCCAGCTGTTCTGTGATGTGAGCAGAAACCTTCAGAAGCAGCATTTGCATCAATCCAGACATGACTCCATTCTGGCAGAAGAGGGGAAAAAAAAGCCGTTAAAAAAAAAAAAAAAATCAAGCTGTGTGGATTTCTCAGAGGAATGCATTGTTCACAGTCATGAGAAAACATTAATTTAGTGAAGAAGCAGCACAGAAGGTACCCCTTGGAGCCAATTCACTGACCAATACAGCTTTTTATATCGGTTTCTATCAGTTGTGAAGTAGCTTTTCACTTTACCTTGTGTCCAAATTAATCTCCCTGTCAACAAAAATGTATGGCAGAGGTAAGAAAGGAGGACAGCCAGACTTACTTCAGTCTATATTTACTTCACCTGCTTGAAGAAAGTGTCTGAACAACTCGATGGTAAAACAGCTCATACCGCATATTTTATTTTTCTTGATCTATCCATTTACAATTAAAAAAAAGAAAAAAAAAGAAAATAGAGGACCACAAGAGTATATTCCATTGAACGTTCAGTGAATGCCACATTACAGAGATACTCAAAGGGAAATAGCTAGTAGTCTAATCATAAATACATCCACAATCCTGGGAAACACTAGGCTGGGGACTGGTTAACAGAAACACAAAGAATCTAATGTTGTGCAAGAAATTGTCGTGTATGACTTCAGCACCTAAGACCTTAGAGAAGATCTCAGAGTCCTGAGCTTGATTTGCTCCCACAAGCAGACTGAAGGCCTCTTCGTGCACAGTTTATTACTTTTTGAACTGAGACCCAAAATCAAGACTGTTCATTTTAAAAATAAAACAAAAAATCATATATATAGTTATGTAAAACAATAAGGGAAATTTTACAAAGAGAATGAAGAAAAAAATCTCAAATACATTCAGAGCTGTTCCTTCTGTCCAGCTCTGACTGTCTTCAGCCAGTTATTTTTACAGCTAAGATTCGGTGGCTGAGTGTCACCTGTCCCCATGCGCAACCTGCACCGTGATTACGCATTTTCTCCAATTTGGCATCAGTCCCTACCACTACCAAAAGGGACGTTTCCCTTTCCCTTGTCACAGGTTAGTTTCCTGCTATATCACCAGCTTCATACGACCGAAGATGAGGTTACACAGGATAGTTTGAGTTAATGTAACTGCCTGAAGTTACCAGAGGAAGGTCCTGGTCTCCATTCCTGGCTCTCAGGGTCATGTTCAGGTGACCCACCTTATGCCAGATCTGATGTTTGTGTCATCTCTCCAAAGCCCGCAGGCCCTTTCTGCAGTTATGTGGACTCGAGTCACTGAGAACCACAACTGCCAAAAGAGAGAGGCTATTCTCAAAGCCTATCGATTATCTGTTTTATCATGCTACAAACTAGCATATGTTGGGAAAAAAAACAAGGTGCTGGGCTCCTAGAGAGAGATGTGGAAGAAACAGGGCAGTGAGAAAACAAGTTTTCGGCATCCTTAACATCCAGTTCTAAAGCCTGGGGGACAAGGGTTACAAAAAGTTCATAAAAGATAACCACAAAGAAAAGAAAACTGGGATAATGCAGCCTGAGGTTATTTGCTGCCTGCTCTCTCCTCTGGGACTGATGTGTTTGAAGTTGCACTTTTGCACTGTGACAGAAAGATTCACCCTGCTGGCTAATGGTGGGGGGCACCTCTGAAGTGTGCCCGAGTTATTTGTGCTCCTAACCCGCATGAAACTCAGTTCCTGCCATATTTACGCAGCATCAAGGTCCAAACGGGTGACAAGCAGCCATATGTAGCAGAAACCAGCAGTAAACGGGCCAGTCAGACACTGCCAGGGGATAAAGAGCAAAATAAACGAAAAATGATGGAAGCAAAACCCTGATGAAGGTTATTATCAAGACCAGATTATTCAGTGTCAGATAAAGGAAAGCTGACCACAAAAGGACATAAAATCCTGAGTGTCCAGCAATAGTTTCACAGGTTAGAGGCAACAGTGCCCTATTTTTGGCTGGAATAGTTAATTCTTTTCCTAATAGCTGATATAGTGCTGTGTTTTGAATTTACTATGAGAATAATGTTGATAACACAATGATGCTTTAGTTGTTGTTAAGCAGCACTTATCCTAGGTTAAGGACTTTTCAGTTTCCCACGCTCAGCCAGCAAGCAGGTGCAAAGAAGCTGGGAGGGAGCAGGGCCAGGACTGCTGACCCAAACTAGTCAAAGGGATATTCCACACCACAGAACGTCATGCTCGGGGTATAAACTGGGGGCAGCTGGCCAGGAGGGGCAAACTGCTGCTCAACTCTAACTCAGCTGAAACCAGGACAGGTACAAGATAAGAGTTTTTTCACTGGCCAGAAGCATTAAAAAAATCCCAGACACTGTAATATATCCTATACAGGTAGCTTCAGCCTAAAGGAATAGGTTAAAAAAAAAAAAAAAAAAAAGAAAAAAGAAAAGTGAGGTTGAGCTAAGATTTTACAGCCACCAGTCTGCTTTCTCTTCTGTCCCAAAAATAAGGTTTCTTAACTCCTCCTCTGTGTCAGTCATACAGCCACACAGGGACATTATGCAGCTAAAAAGCAAGCCCTGTTCAGATTGCTGTGCCAGGGGAGAAGACACAAGATAAAACCTGTCTTCCCAGTTTGGTTTATGCCAACTGTTACTCAGCATCCTCAGGCAATCAGCATTTGAGCCAGACACCAGTCTGCACTGTGTTGCTTTGTTTAACGGAAAGCCAACAGGTAGTTCTCTGCAAACAACTGTACAGGCTATGAAATTCAGGGAGGGGCTGGAAGAAGGCTGTACCAGAATTAGTTTGGTCAACAAGACCAGGGCAGTGACTGTCCCCCTGTACTCAGCACTGGTGAGGCTGTACCTGGAATCCTGTGTTGAGCTCTGAGTCCTTCAAGACAAGAAGGACACTGAGGTGCTGGAGCGTGTCCAGAGAACGGCAACAAAGCTGGTGAAGGAGCTCAAGAACAAGTCTGACACGGAGCAACCGACAGAAGTGGTGATGTTCAGCCTGGAGAAAAGGAGGCTCAGGAGAGACCTTATTGCTCTCTACAACTACCTGAAAGGAGGCTGTAGAGAGGCAGGAGTTGGTCTCTTCTCCCAGGTAGGTAGTGACAGGACAAGAGGAAATGGCCTCAAGTTGCACCAGGGGAGGTTTAGGTTGGATATTAGGAGGAATTTCTTCACTGAAAGGGTCGTCGGGCACTGGGACACGCTGCCCAGAGAGGCAGTCGAGTCACCATCCCCAGAGGTGTTTAAGACATGTTGATGCCGTACTCAGGGACATGGCTTAGCAGCTAACTTGGTAGGGCGGGGCTGATGGCTGGACTCAGTCTTAGAGCTCTTTTCCAACCAAAACTATTCTATGATTCTATGAAAACAAAGATACTATAATTTAGCATGAGATAGTTGGACTATTTTTCCCCGTATCAGCCATGCTGCTACTGAATCAAAGGGGGAAGGTTGAGACTATAGAGAGAGAAACATTATTTAAAAGGCATAACGTCCAAATTTTATTATTTGCATTATCCCTGGTGACAAGGGAAACTTAAGGTTGAGCTGTAACTATAAGAAGGATCTTTGTATTATTCTTTGGCTTTAGAGTCAGAGCCTTGTGTTTCCTACTGTCCGCACACAAGATCACTTCAAGCCCTGGTAGGAAATGCTAATTATGAAGCTGCCAATATGAATTTACATCAGAGAGAAACAGAGAAAATAAATCTGCTATTTTATTTTCATCACCCTTTTTCTCTTAACAGAGAAGCACTGCAAACACTGTTGCATTTAGCTTTGACATTACAAAAAAAAAAAAGGCTTCTGTGCCTATTTCCTAGGTCAGAGGACCACCAGCTACGCTGCTCCGTTGTTGTGAACATGCATTTTTTTTGGCTACATGCATCAGCACAATCCACCTTACCTAAAATAAACAGATGGATGCAGTAATACACGCAATATGCAAGTGTTTTGCAATGTTCTTCCCTTTGATAGGACATAAAGAAAGAAAACAGGAAGGACACACTATTGCCTAACTCTGATGAGTCAGAAAGGCTGCACCAGGACCCTACACGCGCGCACACGCACAGGCACACACGCACACGCACACACACACGCAGACCAGCCCCCAGTCACTGCAAGCACTTCTTCATGGAGGCAGATGGTATTTTTGAGGGGTCCAATCCTGGAATTTTCCCAATTACACTAATAAACCAATTCCAATATGTAATTACCGCACAAACACAATAACCATCTATGAATTTATTCATTCAGCTGGACACCAGACGCTCTTTTTACTGTTAACCACATACTGTCGTTCCAGTCCTGCCATTTTTAAATCAGCTTTGTGCTGTTTCACCCTGCTTAGCTTAAAATGACTTAAATATAAGCTAACTGGGTGAAACCAAGAAAATACAGGACAATGTTTTGCACACACAGCCCAGACAGTGTCAGACTGCCAGAGTAGTGATAAATTGAATAGAATCCCACACTTTTCAACCCAGATTTTTCAAAAACCTCCCTCAAGGCCTCCTGTCAATTAGAACCTACTCAAAAGACAAAGAGATGAGAACTAAAACCAAAAAGAGCAACACACTAGGGTGAAGGAATGCAGACAATACAAAATGACAGGCAATAAAGATTGCAGGAATAATAATCGTATTTAAATATATCACCAGGGCATTACAATTACAAAGTTAAACTTGTGCCCTGCAAATGAAGCAACTGTTAAACCCAGGAGGATTCCTGATGAGGTCAACAACTGGCCAAACAATCCTGTTGCAGAAGAGAGGCCCTCAGTGCTCCAGCTAAAAAAAGAAACCAACCAAACCTAACTTTGCCCACTGCAATGGCACTCTCACCTAGGTGAACAGTATTAGGTTCTCAGCCAGTGGGAACATTGATTTTGGTTCAAACTTGACAAATTGCTCTTAACACAAACCTCGAATTCTCACCGTGGGAGTCATACCTGCTTTATAGCTTGTTGAAGTTTTTCCAGATTTATTTCTTTGGCTTCTTTTAGTAATGTCTTTTCATCCATTTTTAACATAGAAACTCTGTACTGGCATAATTCCACCACAACTACATCAGGCTGCACTTCTTGTATTGTCTGAAAGAGACAGATTTATTTACAACAGTTTAGGAAGGATTAAACAGAAATGCAGTCAGTATCAATACTTTCATGAGAAAAGGGACTTTAAAAAAAAAAAAAAAAAGCAGATTCTGGCAATCATTTCCAATTAAAAGAACAGTGAAAGAGTAAATAAGACTTCTCCAAATAGCTATGTATTGGGAAAAAATTAAGGAAGATGACAACAAGATGTTTTAGTTACTGGTTGTTTTGGGACAGGAAGAAGTAGAACACATTGTGTGGAGGGAAGAAAAACTTAGCGTTAAACTTTCCACATTCACAAAGTTCCTCTGACTATGCTCAGTGATCACTTGCAATTCCAGTTAGAATAACCTGTGTATGAATGAGGGTTGATGATTCTGGCCCAAGATTTCTCCCCCTCTAGCTGCTGGAGAATAAAGCCACTATGAACCGTACACTTGGCATGAGGTACAATATGAAACGGTTCCTACTTTCACTAGAGCTTTGGACCTATTTGCATCTTTGGAATGGAATCCAAGTTTGGGTCTGCATGGTTTTACAGCTTTGTACTATACACCCCAAGCACAAAGAAGCCATAAACTGCAGTTTCTGTTTTAGGCTTTGCATCTTCTCAGCACATCCCCATCACAGTTAGTATGCAACACCCACAGTACTCACTGTGGGTGTGACAAGATGCTGAATCGTGACAGGCAACATAAGCTTCCCTCGTGATACTTCTACTTTTAACACTGGCACTTGATCTGGATTTGTTGTCTATGGACAAATTAAAATATCTGCGATGGAAGAGCAACGCACCACATAAAAACACTGTGAAGATAAGATGTTTGCCTCCTAGCTGATCCCATGGTGCTGTTAGTCCTCTGACAGCTAACAAGAAAAAAACAAACCCCAAAACACAAAAATAAGTCTGGAATTTCGTTGGGTTAAAGCACAGAACCAAGGCAGAGAGTTGGACTTCGTTCTACTTAAAGCTAAGCTGACAACATTATAAACATGCTGCTGAAAGCCTCCCACTTGGTATTTACCTTCACTACATCCTTTTTGCTGCTGTCACTGAAGTGGGCTGTTCCAACCACATATACTTTAGAGCCATCCTCAGTGCCAAGCTCAGTCACAGTGCTTGGTAAAGTAGGCTTTTTCTGCCTCTTCTTCATCTTCATCTCCAGGAGAATTTTAAATGCATCTGCATCAGCTACAAATTTAGAGAAAAATAGAAAAAAAAGCACACATGACTATAAAACGCAGGCGAGTAAAACAGAAAATAAAATGTCACCACTGAACAGCAGAGTGGAGCTAAAAGGCCACTGATTTACCACTGTAATCTTACATTCAGTTCTGAGGCTACATCATTGAGAGTGCCACCACTGGAGAGGCTGCCTCCAAGCATGGGTCTCAGTCCAGGTTTCCTACCCTGTGGACACTGGGACAGGTTGTCCACGCAGTTTTGAGAGAAGCTGTGTGGCAAGTGAGGTGGACAGAGAAGCAAAGAATACTTAGAAAAGGCACACACTAAATTGAGGGGGGAAAAAAATAAATAAAAAAGCGCATTTCTTAAATTTTAGAATAAAACCCTTCCCATTTGGGATTTTATCTGTATAAACAGTAACAACACGTACCCTGGTACAAGTATGTTGGTAAAGTCACCTGCATGTACCGGCACATACAGGATATCTGAAGCACCAATCCCAGCCTTTTCTGTCATTAACACAGCAGGGATCAGTACATAACTGAAAATTAAACCTTAAGAAGTAGTCAGATCAGGAAACCAATCATTCTTTCCTAGTTTCAACAACAAACTACTTATGACCAAAATGGTACCATGTCAGTTTAGCCCATTTATGTCAAGCTTGCCATGGAAAATAGGAAGATCTATCAGTTCCCATTACAGTCACTTGTGAAATATCAGAAAGCCTCCTTAACTGAGATAGAGACTCCAGTTTTACATCAATGGGAAACACAGTAACTTTGAATAAGTCATCTTTAAGCTGTAATGCACATTAGAGGGGAGGAAAAAAAAAAAAAAAGCATCAAGTCAGAAAGCAGAGTTTTGTTTCCAACCAACTCTCTTTCTCTGGCAAACTGCTGCACAAGTTAGCAGAGGTCTCAAGTGGTCCAGAAGCCTGGAATAGGATCATAATCCCAGAGGAAAAAAAAAAAAAAAGTTAGCAAACAGTCTGCAGGCTGGATATCAAAGATTCAGATAAATTACAGCCTCCTATCGCACATTAACTTGTTTCACAAGTCTGTTTTAACTGTGTGGATCTGTTCCACAAATACTTATTATCTCAAGACTTTATGTCACAAAAACCCCAAAACAAAAGCCACCCTCCAACATCCTTCTCAGTTAGCATTTTAGCAGCCTACTGCTTTATGCTCAAAACAGCACAGTCTGATCTAAAACCGTGTTGCCAAAAACAGATGGTGATGCTAAGGAGGGGGCAGGGAAAACACGACTGCAAAAGGAAGAAAAGGTAGGGCACTCTCAGTCACAGAAACATAAAAGCAGCCATAGTAGACGGAGTAAAATCTACCTATAGTCTCCACACCATGGTAAAAAGCAGGTATCTAAGGAAGAATATAAGAAATGAAGTGTGAATGATACCTCCTCAAACACTCTCCTAGCCTAAATGCATTTATGACTCAGATTGCCCCAGATGAGAGTGGTTTCTACATATTCAGTAACCCTTAAAGGATTTAACTTCTAATTTTTCAAGTCTTTACCTCACATATATACTCAGAACTGGACTGAATAAGGTTTCATGTGAAGAAAAACTGCTATAAAAGTATAGTAATAGATGTTAGCATTAAAGGACATAATCAAAGAAAACATTCTCAGGAGCAGCTATGTTTTTTATTAAACCAACTTTTATATCTGGAGAAAAAAAAACAACATAAAAAATTAATCTGCTTCTTTAGGTCTGAATGCTTTTCCCATAGCTTTAGTCAAGGCTTTGTTTGCTCCCATGATTGTTATTTCTGAAAGCTGCGATCCCTAGGGACTATTCAGCAACTTCAGCATTATAGTAATGTTGCTGTTACCCACCCATTTGCCCTAAGGTGGTTCAGAACCTATTATCTGCCAGAAAGCACAACCTGAATGTTCTTATTGTTCAAAACGAGCATTGTATACATTAACATCAGAACAGTGTATCAACGAACACAGAGCACTAAGAAGCCTGTTTTCTCCTGAGAAATAAAGTGTCTGCCATTACGTGATCCTTATCACTAAAAAAGTAAGGATTGATACTCTTCCTGGGCTTCATAGGACAGTTTTGGCTGGAATACTTCTATTCCCACATGCTGCAGGCTTGGCCTTCAAATCAAAACATTATCATGCTAGCACAGGCAAAGTATTCCACCTGGGATAACTGATTCGACATCCCCACACTAGATGCCAGAAAGCCGAAGCAAACACGTACTTACACATCTTCGGGTTTCAAGAGCAGTGACCACACTTAAAACAATAGCTGAGTATATCTATTAAATCAAAACCCATCTACTTTCTTTTGAAAGCACGGGAGCAGCAAACTGACAGTTCCGAATTTGGTTTAAGCAACTGGGCCTTTCTCCAGATCACAAACAGGTTAAGCCAGATATGACGTCATTCGCATCTCCCGTTTGTGCTAATGGCCACATCCTTGTGAGGTCAGGAAAAGGCACGGATGTTCAGCTCAATATACTTTCATCATGACACACCCTCCCCAGTCCAACCAGAAACATACAGATATTCTGCGATACACTCGACGGTTCCTTTGGGCCATCTTCTGGTGCATCTGAGGAGGGCATTGGATCTGCAGCAGCCTGTATGAAACAAATTCAAAAGGAGGCTGGGAATTATAATGAAATGTTTTAATACATCTTTCCCCTTGTGAGTCTGCTCAATTTGAACCTACATATAATATTCATGCAAGTAAATAATTTAAGCAGTGCTAACAGTTAATGTCTGCAGTTTTACAGATGTTTCTCCTACCTAGATGAGTATGCGGAAGAACATATTTAAAAATATTTCACTTAAAAAAAAAATAATATTTATATCTGACATGGAGTTTAAAAAAAGAAAAGATTCTAGAATAAGAACAAAATTACAGCACCTCTACTATAGCATTTTCCGTGTTGGAAACTAAAATGTGCACTGATTATTGTAATACCGTTGCCACTTGTGAGATGCCGTACTTAACTACCAGTCAGCATCAGTCTGTCTGGAGCCTGACAAAATTAATCAGCTCTCACAAGAATACACATGCCCATTCAAGAAGAGTCTGCTCAGGTATTTCATCCAATTGGATTAAGTGTAAGGTAATTACACAACATACGCACCCAACCTTGTATGTTTATGTGTATGCTGACTTCATATACATCAGAAATCAAAGCCAAAAAGGATGAAAAGCATCTGCATAGTTTTGTTCTCTAAAGCATGAGAACGTAATTGATTTCAAGATTCCTCAAAGCCTGCCTTTTAAATATTATCACTCTAAGTATACAAGGTGGGTCTTCCGATGACAAAACCTTTTGCATTTTTAACTAACAGGCAAGGTTTAAAACCTGTGCACAGAATTCAGACAACACCAGTTATTCAGCCTATGTCATCCAAGCCAGAGAGGTGGAGTTAGTGCAGAAAAGACAGACTAAAGAATTGGGGAGAGCTCACCTATAAACTATCTTTATGCATCTACATTAATTCAAAGTTGAATCAGGATGATCACTGGGAGAATGTGGAATTCTTGAGCAACATTAAGAAGTTAGACAGGATGTGAATCCATGATCATTCAAGTACCTTTCAAATGAAAGGCAGGATTAATGTGTCAGCAAGCAGGTAGCCAAGCCCTCCTGAAGGATGTCAGTTTTTCAGCCAGTATGACTGGTTTATTTACCTTGTACTTAATCTGGTAATATTTAAAACAGGACTGTACAAAGCATATCTAATTGTTAAGAGCATTCAGGAAGAGTAATCAATTTCTCCTTGCATTCCATTATGCAGTAATTTTCAGATAATAAATCTTGGGTGTCTTACCCTTGCCCCACTGATAGTAAGGCAAAATTTAGCATGCATTTTGTGGAGTAAGACCGAAAGTAGAACAGCTTTCCAGTGCAAAGTTTAAAACTTTCACAGCAACATATTCTTTCATTACAAAGCAAAAGTCATTGACAACTGCAAACTGCAATTACATAGCAAATTGTAATTACATTCACAAATCTAATTTAGCACCAGCTCAGCTTTTGATCACAACATATGGCTTGACTCTACTACTTGCATTCAGAGCTCTAGTCACAAAAATATTTTGGAAAAACGTATCCATCTGTAACATATGGAATTAATCCTGTCACTTATGCTGGCTTTGTCATCATAACAACATCACAACGTTGCAGCTGAAAAAGCACTAAGCACCACATTAAGAGTCTGCCGTTCCTTTTTTTCCACTCCCCACTAATAGGACACAGGAACTGACATTTTTGTATCTCCCATGAAAAAAAGTTCCCAAGCTTCACCTATTATACCAGAAAAAGGTTTTGAGATATGTAGATATGAAAGGAGAAGAAAAGGAACAAAAAGGGTAGAGAAAACCACCTCAGCTTACTTGGGCAAGGTACTTAACACCCGTACAGGGAGATCACTTGTATATAATCAATTTTTTGTAACTTACAAAACATTTTTCCTCCTAAAGGTTTAAGCTCATAGTTTAGACTATTTTCTGCAATTCCTCACTTTGTAAATTAAGTATATTAAGTATGTTTAGTTAAGTAAATTAATACAGAAGGCACTTTCTAGCTATTGCAATTAGAGGGAAAAGGACCGTGACAAGAACCACCTAAACATGGCCAAAAAATAGCACTCAGGCCCCCACCTTGCTGTTTTAAAAGGGGTCTCACACTGGCAGTCTCAACCCTCTCCCTCTGACTTTCCAGACCTTCCCCAAGGATTAGTGAAAGAACCTGGCTGATACAGAGTCTTGACCTTCCCTGTGATTCTACCAAGAAACAAGCTTCAGCTCCAAGCCCTACCTCAGGCTGTTGCTCCTCTTGCATCCCTGCACCGTAGGCTTATTTTCACCAACCACACAAGAACGGCAAGAACTAAAAGGAATGGAAGAGAATACAAAATTAATGTCAGAACTCAGAATATTTCCTTAAGAACTGGGGAAGGCGAAGGGGGGGGGGAACCAACAAACACGTAGGCGTGTCTACAATCTTTAATAAAACCTAAAGTAACAAAAGCAGCAGACTCAAGATGTAAAAAATGTCACCTTTTCAACTCTGCTGATCCCCAAGCAACAACCAAAAAAATCCCAACTACTACTCCCCTGCCCCACTAGCAGGGTAAAACTAGCCTCTTTCAGTCTGGTCCTGGAGTTGTCTTTAAATTCAGGGCCTAGTGCTGTTCTCACACACACTGAGAATATCTTGCTGAAGAGTGGATTTCACAGGGACTCAGAATTTGGTGTTGTTCTGTTGGGTTTTTTTATTTGACCTGCACAATCTTTGGACAAAGAACAGTTTTCTGTTCAGGGTGGTTCCCAGTTCCACCACAGCGAGGATCCAGCCTCTGCCCAGAACCCACAGCACAACACCATGATGGTCAGACGAGGGACTGGGCACCCACATTTTCTGCCATGGCTTCTTTCTAGGAGATGTTGTTCTCAGGTGCTTAGGTCCGCTCAAGATCCACTGAATGTGATTTTTTTCCCCACACAGAAGACTTGTTTCTGGATATATTTCTTTATTTTTCCTTAGAACATGACCAGGAACTCTGGTTATTCAGTCAACTTTATGAAAATTCTTACAACTAGTTGTGAATAGCAAAATAAAACTCAACTGAACTCCTGAGGAAATCTGTGCATGTTCAAACTCTTGCTCCGTGTGAGTGACAGAAGGGACAACACTAGAGTATGGACAAGGCTGGATACTTGTCTAGCCAGCATCCTCATTAACAACACAAGAGAAAGTACATATATTCTGGGAACTAGTCAAATACCTCGGACTCCAGGCTGACCTAGCTCATCCACATTGTAAAGTCATCATCTCGGTGCATCTACACATCCGCAGAAGATATCTGCATCCCACAATACTTGAAATACTAATCCTGAAACCTCTGAGAGAAGGCTGAACATACCTCATTCTTAGACAGGCAAGGAACTGACACATGGGAACCTGTACACGCTTCCTCCCACTACATCCCACAGTGAGAAAAGGTACCAATTCAGATCAAATCCTGGCAAGCATCTGGGCAACTTCAATCCAAGCATTTCCAAATTTCTTAAGAGTTTCTTTTTTTTTCAACCTTGTGTTTCTGATTTTTTTAAAATGAAGTTCAGCTTCCTAAAGATTTCTTTCCTTCTTTCTTTCGTTTGAAATTAGGGAACAAGGCAGAGTTCATTTGATGGTGCTTGCTAAGCCAAAGGTGAAATTTTAAACTTGGCAAGGAGGTAAGAGCCTCGGAGTCACTCAGAGATGCAATACACAGCATTGCTCCTCCAGGAAAAAAATAAATACAGAAGATTACAGGCCATAGTGCGTGTGAAAAAGAGGAGGTCTGCAGAACCTGTCAGAGAACAGATGCGAATTCACCCCCAAGTTATAAAGCCATAGGCAAAAGACGCTGGTCAGACAATTAAGTTCCATAATACATGATGCCACAACATCCCATAACCTCACATTCTTTTACTTACCATGGGATTTGGCAGGAACATGTGAAACCAATCAAAACCCTCTCCTACAGCTACTTCAAAGGCCTGTATGACGCCCTCAGGAGATAAATCGTATACTGATATGACCACACATTTCTTTCCTCAAACAGGAAGAGGCAGCTTCTAGGCACTCATAAAGATCAGAGATTAGAAAATTTCTGTTCTTTTATCTGCCAAGAATCTGGGATTCGTTCCTCTTCCGAGTGCCACCAGGAAAATTCCTGGAGCCAGAAGAAACAAGTCATCTGATCTGGCTCCTTATTATCCAGCAAGACGGAGTTTTGCCTCTGGAATTTTCTTGAATACATGACCGAATCTCCAAGTCAATCCCTAATTCAATTTTTTAATTGAATTCAAAAACCTTTTTTCCCCAGCAAGTGGAATTCTTGTGCTTGTTTCATCTTTGCTAGCCCTGGGGCCCTGCCATTCACTGGGTGATTGAAAACTATGTATGCACGTATGAACAAATGAAGCCTTCTCCCCAACTCTTAAGATACCCAGGAAACCGAACAGGAATTTGAGACCACTCAATGAACCACAAGTCTAAAATTTAGCCATTACCTATCTCACCTGGTAGGCACCTATTTCCTTTCAAGGTCTCGTTGTCCTGACAGCACACACGCGACAGCACTGCAGAAAAGTTTTTCCACAGGAAGATTTCTCCCCTATACTAGAGGTTATTCTCTTCCCTCTCAACACAAGTTCAGAAAGGAATGCACAGGTAAGTGCAACATCCTCTAGCAATGGTTATCCTGTACAGAGGCTGACAAAAGCAGAGCGAGAAAGACCTTGCTGCCATGCCATTTTCACATCAGTCCTCCAGCTTTCCTAACATAAAACAGCTTCAGCAGAGCTTCCCCTCCGCGTGAAATCTGCTCATGAACCACTGGCTCATTTTTCATACTGGGTAGTCTCAGCTGACCAAAGTGTTTCGGTTCCAGCTGAATATTTAGGTACCTGAAACTCCCTTAGCTCACAGTTTTGAGGAAAAAAGAGGTACGCTCACAAGTCTGGGGTTCTAGCAAAGCAAGTTACAGACACTAAAACATCAGCTGCTGCAATTTCTCATTTCATTTCAACTAAGTAGTTCAACAGGAAAATTCAAGCACAGAGGATGGACAGGCAGTTTGTTAAGGTATCCTCCTATAGCAGGGCTGAATCTCTTCCTTTATTATCTTGTTTAAATTTGCTTCCTTCAGACAGTGATTCAACTGAATCAATAAAAAAGCTTTTTAAAAAACTCTCACGATCCTACCTATAAAACCACCTAGTCAGCTACTCTTTAAAAAGAAGATTTTTATTGAATGCTTTCTTCCTTCTGAGCAATACAGGAATTTGAAAGCAGCATTTGCTTTCTTCAAGATGTTGACATTGCAAGAGGGAGATAAAGTTCTCTGTAGTCTTTTAATTGCTCTGTATCTTCTATGCACTGCACGCACATCAGTGTAATTAGTAAGAAACTAGGAGCCACTAAACTATCAAAATTTGTTTCACTTTTTATTGAAAGGGAAAGCCAAAAATTTTTATTTTTGATTCCCCTCCACATCTAAACACATGTATTACTGCTTTCAGTAGCTACAGTATTCACTAGCATGGCAGAAGATATCTGCATTTCTCAGTACACGTTGCATTAACCCTGCAGCCTCTGAGATGGGATTATATGCACTTCCCTGTTTTACAAACAAGGAACGAAGGCATATGAATACTTAAATACCTGTACAAACCCGATCTTTGGTATCTAAACAAGTAGCCAGGAGGTTGCTGGAACTTTCAAAGTATTTCAATTTTGCAATGTGATTTTTTTCTTTGGTTTTAATCACTGGCCCTGTGGAAGAAGATCTGCCCACATCCCATCGGAGAGCACTTCCTCACAGAAACACACGACATCACTCACCTTTGTCCCTCCGGAGTCACTGTGGGAAAGACAAGAGACAGGCTAAGAACTGCATCTGATTCAAGAGCCAGCTGTCAGACAACAAAGTGGGCACTCTCCAGCAAGAGTACAGCACAAGGCACACAAGGCCACGCCAGAATCAAGCTGTAACCAAGCCAGAACTAACCTGTGCTGGACATAAGCCACAGGCACACACAAATGACCATTCCAATGAACAGCCTCTTGACCCAGCCTTCTAACGCCAGTATCCCTGTCCAGAACAGTCTCCATCTACTCAGCTTGAGACACAGCAATAAAAATTTACTTACGTCTACACACGCTGTGCCATCTCCCTTGCATCCCCTAAGCCTGCAATTGCACTAGCAACTGATAGTGGGTTTAGCTGGCACAGCCTGTGCCCTTTGGATTCATAAGATGCACTGCATAAGCACATCTCATTTGAAGGCTGCTACCCGCTAACAGGACCACTTATGTAAACAAAAGCAACGTATCCATACTTCAGAATCCACAGACACAACTTCTCTGCCACCGACAAACCACTGCACTCATTACTTGCTGTCTGGGATACCTAACAAAGTACCTTCCATTCCAAACATCTAACCTACTAAGAAGGCAAAACTAGATCGACATATACGCACTTAGGTCTCAGCACCATCCTCTGCAATCGAAGCAGAGTTTTTAAGAATGATGAGGCTTTCCCCATGCTTGTGCCCAGAATTCTTACAAATGTTTACAAACAAACAATCATCTGCTCCAAATGGTGTCTCAGCTCTGTTTTGCTGCTCATACTCAGAAGGATGCATCAGCTGAAACCTGCCTGCCAATTAATGCCACAGCCATAAATTCAGAAATTGGAACGTATTTCAAAACCATCACCAAGGTGACCTACTCTACATATTGCACGTATCTCTTTGACACAACCCATGCCTTTGAAACTTAACTGAGCAACTGGTTCTGTGATCACAGATGGCTGTAGATTGCGGTTCTAGTTTCTCATGACTCAGAAGTTCATAAATTTCAAAACACAAGCTTTTTACCTTCTGAGCATCAATGAGATGCTCCCGCAATGTGAACCGTGCTGATGTAAGCAGCCTAACTCAGGTACCTGCACACTGAAGCCGACGCCTATTTGCATATTTTGGAAACTAAAAAATAAGTCACAGACAACTAAATTCATTTTGTTTGAAAGGAGGTGTGGTAACATGAGACTCTGGCCTGGGACACTGGTGCATTGAAAACACATTTCTCTATCAGTGAAATACAAGAAGGCATTCTCATGTATGTTTTGTGGGTTTAGAAATTATTGCTATGACACTGGCTGGGACCACTAGATAAAATGAGGAAGTACAAGGTGAGAACAAACAATAGCCAAATCCTTCCTGGTTTACAAGGCTGTAGAGAGATTGCTAAATGTAGAAACATGGGACAGAAAGACCAAAGTGACATGGCCCAAGTCTGGCCAGCCACTCAAATTCACACTGTCTTAGATCCCACATGCATACCCAAGTCACTTAGTTATTTTATTCCAATATGAATCACGTTCATTCAGAGAAGATTCAGAACCAAAATAATTTCATTAGACTCTCCTGAAATCAGCAGACTGGGGTAAAGATACCCACTCAGCACACCTCATCCCTCCAGCCCATTCAAAACTATGAATAAAGTGATACTTCTGATTCTGAGGAACCCTCTGCAAAACACTTCCAAGCAGAGCAACAGGAAAAGAGCGTAGCTGCTGCATGCACCGTTTCCATCAAGCTCGACAAGAATCAAATCTTCCAGTCTCAATTACCTACAAGCAGCCACCAAAGGAGATGAGTAGAGAACTTCTGTCACGGACAACTAACTAGTGACTTGGAAGATATCTGACTGTGACCCACGGAACTGTTGCAGAAGTCTAAAACTCCACGTACACACTTATTCCAATTGGCAATGACAGTCTGTTGAGAAAGGCAGAAGCTGGGTCTCAAGAATACTTGCAGATGCTCACATTCATTCACTCATTCTGTTACAAACACTTAAATGCAATCCTTCTGATAGTAAAATTAGGATTATACAGGGCAAAATAATTTTGCCCAACTGCCAAAAATATTATTTATCAATGCTCTTCTGCTGCCTCTTCCATTCCAGTTTCCAGTCTCTAACCTGTAGCTGGAAACACACTGATCTACTTTTTTTCAAAACCGCTCAGGGATCACAAAAGGTGAAAACCTTGTTATGTGCCCCACGTGCTGGCAACAAGCAAAGATACACAACTCTATTGTGGCAGGGAACTGAAGAAAGAGGGTCAGGTTTCAAGATAGACCTAAGACGAGACAGCAAGCTAATCCAGCCTGCTGGCCTGCAGACACAGGAGCTACCTTAGCACTAACCATCCAATAATTCTACAGACAAAACTCACATTGACCAGGAAAATCATCTTGCTTGCAACTCCATCCAGCTGCTGCCTCGCTCATTTAACATGTAAAGCAACCTGATAAGCTCAGTAGTTTAAAAATAAAAAATAAAAATCTTCCCTCAAAAGACTCTATTTCCACTCCTATCTGCCGCCCTCCAAAGAAATTATACAGCCCCTCAGCAATTCCTAAATGCCGCTCCTCACACAGAGGTCATCTTCATCGGTTACCCTGCACCGAGCTGCCTAACTGTTCTTCTGAAGGATGGCTCCCAGGCGTGCACCACGTCCTACCGAGGTAAGATCAGGATCAGATGGCAGAAGTGACTGAAGACCTTTTCTCAATTTCATCAGCATTTCTGCTGCTGTTCCGCTGCAGCGCAGGCTCTCGCTCCCTCTCGCAAGCGTGCACACCCTTCCTGACCTCTCGACACACATGCACGACGCTGCACTGCTGTACAGACAAGGTTATTTTGTACACAGACCTGCACAACTTAACCAGTGGAAAACATGAACACCTGGAGCTCCAGTGTAGCCTCTCCTGCAGCTTGATGTGGTGTCATCAGGATGCTTAAATTCTTCTATGTGGAGACGCTAAGTTCCTGCACTCCTCAGCAATTTCAAACTGCAGAGCATGTCAACTGAAGAGGGGTGGAGGCACAGGGGAAGGAAGGAAGCAGGAGAAAACGGTCCCCTTTAAAAAATTATTTATTTATATTTTTTTCAACAGAAAAAGAAGTGGAAAGGAAGAGAGCTTGTCATTGAGTACATGCACATCTTCATACAAATCTATAAACTCTGGTTAATATTAAAGTAATATATCCCTAAGTGATTTTACAGACAGGAAAAAAAATAAATCACTCCCATTAGTCTGCAAGTTCAAATGCAGAACCACAGTATTAACCCATGTGTCCACAGCATCTCAAATTTGAGTGGCTGCTTACAAAAATTTCAGCAATTGAAGGTTCGACCTCAGAAATGGAAATCTAGCAAATACGTATTTAGCAACAGCAATTATCAATAGAATTTATTGGTGAGAGTCAGTAGCAAATCATTCATGGCAGACCACTGGTGCCATAACAAGCATGGATTTTCCCTGTCAGGACACGGATTGCTGCAGAATCCCTCCATCCTACTGGCACAGGCTGGCAAAGTGCGGGCTGCTACAGCACTTCAGACAGCCGTAGGTACACACCGCTCCCTGTAAAACTGGAGCACGCTTATCTTCAGCCTGCCCTCATTGTTTCATTTTCTAAGACTGCCCCAGTTCTCTTCCTTCACTTTTCCCTGAATGGCAAACAAGGAATAATACGATGCTTTCTGAAAAGTACTATTTTTTTAATAATAAAAAAAAGCAATTGGATGACTCTCCCACACACAAGATGCCAAACACCACAGTGTTTTATTCACAGCTGTGGTGCCGGCAGCAGTAATGTTTCATCATCTTTACCATATGGAAGAAAGAATGCACTGAAAAATACATATAACTCTCCTGGCACTGAATTAAACAATATCTGAGCCTTCAGTTAAGACACAACAGTGCCAGATACTGCGACTGCTGACAAATTTACAGTCAGCAACTTGAATTACTGAAACTTGAAAGCTTACCGAAAGACACAAACAGCAGGGCACAAACTAATGCCACAGTCATAACCCATATTTACAATTAACAAACTTGTTTAGCTTAGTTAGGATAGTCAAATGTAAGCATGTTTTCCCCCTGCTGTGGAATGTCTATGCCCCACTAATATACAGTGGGGAAACTCCTGAAACGTGTTTGCTTTGGGTTTTAATTTTTTTTCGCTTTACTCTGTTAGTTTTCCAGGGAAGAATATGTGTCTTCATGAGCTGAATAGTAGGTGCACTGATACACATCTCTACAAAACGCAGAAGTGAGGCGATTCCAGGCACCTTTGATATTTCTTGGGACTACTACTGACACGACCACCATATGCAAAGCCACATCTAACTTTTAAGAGCTCATTCCTCTTGCTTTTCTGACAGAGGCGGAACCACTCAGCAGTCCCGACTTCTTCAAAGTTTTACCACACAAAACCCTTCTCTTTCTTCCTGAAAGAGAGGGAAAAATAACCACCTTTGTAGTATAGATACCAGCACACAGGACCATCGGCACATGTATTTTCCTCAAGAGACCACAGGCTATGCCTGGGACGTGAGTTACTTTCAAGACCCGGGTTAATAAGAACTATGTTCAGAGGTGAATTCAAAATCCCGATTTTACAGTTTATGGCATGCAGCACACAATGCGTACAGCCTGAAAAAAAAAGTTAAAACGCCAGAAAAATGAAAAGCAAAAAAACCCCAAACTGTTGAGCCTTTACTTTTCTCCAGCTCAGCGTCACAGCCAAGCCCACACGCAAATCCCACGCTCTTAACACAAAAACCCCCAGAAAAACGCCAAACAGCC